>NC_081264.1:13855374-14037874 GCF_030490865.1 Poecile atricapillus | reverse complement strand
ACTGTAACCCCACACCCCCTTGCCTGCTGGGACACCCCACTGCTCCTGCTACAGCTGTTGAGTTTCTGCTGCCTCTTGCTGGCTATCCCCGGTGAGTTTGTTCCTGCCATTTCAGCTAGCTGCTTCTGAGGCTCCTGCTGGGACACCAGGATCCGCTGCCCTGGGAGGTTTGTGGAGCAAACCCTTTTTTCAATCCCTTCCGCCGGGGAAGGGATTTTTACCACGTGAAAAGAGACGACCGAGCTGGCGCCGCAGCGCCCCCCGCAGCCACAGGGCCATCATCGCACCAGCCCTGCCTGGCCGGGAGCCACCAGCGCCCCTGCCGGCTGTGCCCGGAACTGCACCAAAGGGGAAAGTGCTGGTGGCCGAGAGAAGGCTGGGATGGGTCTGTGCTTCTGTTCATTGCTAATGCTGTTGTTGTTTGTTTGTTTGTCTTGCTCTACATACTAGTAAAGAACTGCTATTCCTTTTCCCATACCATTGCCTGAAAGCCTCTTAATTTCAAAGTTATAATAATCCAGAGGGAAGGAGGTGATAATCTCCATTCTAAGGGATGTTCCTGCCTTCCTTGGCAGACACCTGTCTTTCAAACCAAGACAAGGTGAAAGCTCTGGCTGACAAAAAGTGTGTCAAGAAGTGCTCCAAAAGGACAGGAGCCACACAGTCCTCCTCATTTCCTTGCTAAGAAGCAACTCTGGGCACTGAGGAACTCTCAGGGACAATGAACACCTCCAAAACTGCATGCACACACCCCTCAGCATTTTCCATCCAAACCAGATCAATTTTATTTTACACCTCTGCAGAGCTGTGCACACAGGACATCCCCTCCATTTCCACAGCATTTTAGTCCACAGCAATTATCAAGCACTGGTGAATTTCCCAGACCCACTTGGTTTCTCCCAGAGTGACCTTCACTGCCACACTGTCTTTACTTTCCTGCAGACAAGAATGCCAGTCATCTGCTGTTCCTGCTGCTCTCAGAAGCAGATGCAAAGGGAATGTGGCAGAGAGCTTGAAGGAAAAATCCAGCTTCATCAGCAGAAGTGAGCTGGCATGAAGAACCCAGCTGACTGCTCTGGGAGGAATTTAAAAAATGGAGTGCATAAAGAAGGGATTAAGCTAGCCATAGGAGGGGAGGGGACTGTTCTGCAAAATTAAACTTGTGTCCTTAGTACTTCTGCTGTAAGGAACACCTGTAAGTGAAGAGTTAAGGGAACACCTGAGGCATCAAGGGGCTTAACTGCAGGACAGAGGTGTCATGACAGGGCTACAGGCATGGGACAGTTTCTTGATGGCAGCTGGAACAACCTTCAGGATGTGTCAGAGACACCCCTGTGCGATACCAGGGAAGAACACCCATGGGAACACTATGTGGTGCAGAGCTGTGAGGAAATCTCCACCTCTGATTTTAAGAGCTCAACAGGAAAATGCCCTGAACCACCTGCTACAGCTTTGGGGCATACCCCACTTTGAGCCAGCAGTTTGGATCCCATCTGGAGGCATTCTGGGCCTATGGGTTTTAGAGGTGTTACTAAAACCTGACATTACACACAGATTTGCTTAACAAATTTACAGAAAGAAAATCAAGAAAAAGAAAAAAGCAGCTGCAGAGGATTGCCTGAAAGAGTTCGAGAATGAAAAATGTTTTATTGGCACTTAAAAGTTCTTGGCTTGCTCCTCCTAGCAAAAAACCTTGGTAGAAAATGAAAAAAAAATAAAGGCATTAAAAAACAAGTTAAAACTGGAAATGAGAAGTTCCACAGAACACAGAGGAGGAAATCCCCCAAACTTCTAAACAATTGCACTTTCCTAACGTGAGAGAAGTAGGGAATCAAACTGCCAGGAAGCTCAAGAACTGTGTAAGACCTGCTAGCCCCATACTGGTGCCCTGTGGCACCAGTAAAATGTTACTTTTTTATTTAAAATATTTTTAAATTTTTTTAAAAATACTTTTTTATTTAAAATGTTACTATTTTATTTAATTAAAAAATTAAAATTAAAGTAAAGTAAAATTAAAACCTGTGTGCAGCAGCAGTTCTGAACTGCAATATAACAAAATCTCCTCCTCTAGAATGTCTGCTGGCTCCTGCGAAGGACAGGCTTCTTTCGCCTTAATAAAAAAATGTACCTTCTCCAGATTATTTTCATCAGAAATTGCAGTGTATCATCACAACTAAGAAACCTCCAATATGCGTGAGGAAATGGAGACTGGTGGAGCCTGCTCCTTTCTTTAAGGAACGCTGTCCCTCTGTGCAGGAAGGTGTATGAGGATGGCGGACTACTGCTTACCTTCATTTATTGTGGGATGTCATGCCCAGATTCTGGACGGGAGCAGTCAGTCTCACCATGTGCTGTGACAAGCACCTGGAATTCAGGTAACAAGCAAAAGCCTTCCCCCTCTTCTGTGGTATGTAGAAACTTTGGAGTTCTTCAGGACTATAAACAATTAGTGACAAAGATTTTCTGTGCAGCAGATATTTCATTTGGAAGGGTTTTCTGCAAAGCATCTATTACACATCCATCCCCAAGGGTCCATTCCACCTGACCTCCCTGATAGTGGGTACCTCCTGCTCACACCATGTTTCTCCAACCATGTGGCTTGCAGGGTACTCCAGTTTCCAAGCATGAGTCCACAGACACTTTGTCCTAGTGGGCCTGAGAAGCTGCTGGCCAGCTGACAAACTCTGACCGAGTCCTCTTGGCCACAAGGGGCCTACCAGGAGCTGGCTGCAGCTGAAGGATAAGGGACAGGTGATTTCCTTGCTGCAGGCACAGGCCCAGATGTGGTGCAGTGTGGGGCTCCAAAGGCTTCAAATAGCCTCTCTCTAATAATAAGAAATCTCTAATTATAAAATTACCTGGTAGAGGCAATTGATAAAAACAACACAAACCTGAGGGGGTGACTATAGAACAGGGGTCACTTTATTGTCAGGCAGTCAAGAAGTTCTTCTGACACTGTAATTATGTCTCAAAGAAACAGCAGCCGAAGTCAGTGATTAAGTGACTGCAAGCAGAGAATGTGAACTCCAGCATTCTATTCTCTGATGCTCACAGCCCACTGCAAGCAGATCAGAAAGTAGATCCTCTTCTGTAAGAACCCTCAGCCTCTCAGCTGTTACCATGGTGGCGGTTTCACCTACTTGCAGAGACCTCCTGTTCAGGAAGCTCATAGCAGGTGCCAGTGCCAAATTTCTGAGATCCACAGAGGTTCCATCCCCTCACACTCATACATGGACATCTTCTGTCCCTAACTCCAATTCATGGTTTGGCTTTCTCTAGCCCAAGTTCAGTATCTTCCACAAAAGTCCCTGACCACCTCTGCCACAACTCAAGGCGTACTTTTAAGTTTCTGCTAGGTTCTTACTAAAGAACCAGTAAGCTAAGCAGGGTACTCTGAGCTCCCAGGCTTAGCATATGAATATACTTGCGTAGCAAAAAGGGTA
This sequence comes from Poecile atricapillus, assembly GCF_030490865.1. NCBI lineage: Eukaryota > Metazoa > Chordata > Aves > Passeriformes > Paridae > Poecile > Poecile atricapillus. The sequence goes on along the minus strand of NC_081264.1, from coordinate 14,034,431 downwards.
CTCACACTTCTACATCACTAAAAACACCCATCATATCGGGCACAGTTCCCATTTCTTTTAAAAATAAATATTTATAAACAAAAGGAAGAGATTCGGAGAACTACAAAGTTAAAAATTTTCCTGCAAACAGCACAAATGTTTCTCAAGTACAGTCACAGGAACAAGTTGTACATCAACATGAGCGCTGTCTAAAACACTCTCTCCTCATCAGCTGCCCCAGTCCACCTGCGCAGAGATCCGCATCTCCCATTGTAGCAGCCATCTCTTCTGCACTTCTCCAGGACTTGTACTGGAGCTGTTCAGTCTCCTTTCATGATCAAGTCCTCGATATATGCATCCAGTTCATCATCTGTATTAATATCAATGTCCTGAAACCAAAGCAACAAGAAATACCAGTGAGAAGTGAATCCTGAAGAACAGTGCAAGAAAAGAGCAGCCAGAGCAGCTTAGCATCCTTTGTTACATCTGGCCTGCTCAGCCTCTATGCCCCAACCTCCAGCACTCTCCACCTGCTGACAGCTGCACTGACAGCACCCGCAGCTTTCCCTGTCAGCATCTGAAAGACAACACTGGCAACCCATCAGCACCTGAGGCTCAAACAATGCACTCAAGTGATGGATTTACTGTACTGATTTCAGTTGAGGCAGGTTCAGTTTGGGTTCTTTTAGATTTAACACATTTTCCTAAAAGGGAGCAACTGCTTCCAGATGCTTTCAGTAGCCTTTCCAGGTCGATCCTGATTTTATGAAAGTAGTTTTTATATTTAAAGTTAGTTTATTTATTAAAACATTTAAATTATATATTTCATATTTTAATTTAATAGTTTAACTAATATATCAATTTCACTACAAGACTTTTTACTATTGTTTGTTTAAAGGTTTGCATTTCTCTATGTGGAGTTCAGAATCTGCAAAAATGGGGCAAAAATGCCCTGCTAAGCACTGCCTATGCCTGGGGAAATTCTCAAGCATCCTCATGGCAGAGAACAAACAGAACCTGTGCATTATGTACACACCATGAGAAATCATTCTGTAAGAATTAACATACATCAGGACTCCCACCCAGGGCCTGGTTCCCAAAAGTGGGCAGTGACAGCCCAAGCTGTTCCCAGCTGAGGAAGCTGGAGCCCAGTGAGATACTGGACTGAAATACTTGTAATGCCTGGAGGGGATGAGTCAGGTGGCTGCTCTGAGGCAGCTCAGGGTTTGCTACTCCTCCCCACCCACCTCCTGCACTTTCTGCAGAAGGGCCATGATATTAGTCCTAAGCTTCTGCAGTTTCTCCTCCGTTTCCTTCAGCTTCCTCTCTGAGTTCCGGAGGTTTTCCTCACAGGCTTTGGCCCGAGCATCGGCACGTGTCTGATATGAATTGCACAGGTTCTGCAGACCCATCTCATACTGCTTAAAATATTCTTTCTGTAGTAGACAAAACACAACAGATGACAAATTAAGAGAAAGCACCAAGCATCACAAAGACACGAGCACTCACAGGCTGTAAGACAATCTAAACTCCTGGCCCTCATGATCAAGTCCTCCCTGCAGTGTGCTCCTGCCCTGCCCATGCTCATATTTACATCTGATTTGCCTACAGCAGCCAGTACAGATTTCACACAGCTTTTCACATCCTTTCAATACCAGAACTACCCCCAAAGCTGCTTGAATTTAGATTAAGGGTTCAGCGTACTTTAAAAACCCTGAATCCACACACATGCTGCAGGCCTGACATGCCCTGTACACTGTATCCTTAGTACAGATCACCCAGACAACACAGCCTCTCACTGCAAGGTAGGGACAGCTACACTCACCAAAAACCCCAGACACAACCAAGATGTCCTGTGGAAGGAGCAGGAGTGGTAACTCCAGCAAATGCCAGCAGATGCCTGAGTTAACAGAAGGGGAGGAGACAAAAGAGAGACTGCCAATACACACACTGCGAGTGTGGGAGTAAAAAACAGAACCGGCTTTGGTCATGTGGTCATCTGCAGGCAGCTTTTTACATGTGCCTCCTGGAAAGGTCTCTCTTGGTGGTATGTTGAAGAAGAAAGTCAGAGAGGCCAGTTCCCTTGCCCTGCATTCCAGCCAGCACTGGGCCTCCCAGTACCAGGCTGCTGGTGGAAGCTCAGTCCCACCCGTCCTGTGCTCAAATAAACAGAGGTCAAAAGTCTTAAGGTGTGCAGCTGACTCACTGGCAACCTGTTCTCCTGGGGAAGTGGGAGGGGAAGGGGTTGGCTTCCATGTTCTCTCACACTAAAGTAAATGGCCTATATAGGAATTGAAGCCACACTCAACGTTGTGGGTTCAATCCCTGTATAGTCCATTTACCTAAGAGCTGGACTTGATGATCCTTGTGGCTCAAAATATTCTGTGAATCTGGGGATAATTATTTGTTGTATTATTTATAATTTTTAAGATTGTCTCCAGATAAGTTGTAAGGCTGGGAGCAAAACAAGGAGGTTTTTGTTCCTACAAACCTCTAACCTGCTCTTTTTCAGAAGTTTAACAGCAATGGTTAAGAATTTAAGATAGTAGCAGCCAATAGCATTCCCACACAAATGCAAGCTAATTAGAAAAATCCTCAGACAACTGTTAAAAGACTCAAGGCATCTCTCAAAGCTCTCATTCTTTCTGTCAGCTATGTTAGTCTGCCAAAGATCCAAATTATCTTTTCAAGAGTGTACTCTTGCATCAGCAAGATGCACATTTGCCATACGAACGGAATATGTGTGGGTAAAACACAAACTTACTTTTCTAGAAGTACTGAACTCACCAAGGGAAATGCCAACAACCCTTCTGAGCTCATGGAACTCAGCTCATTCTTGGAGATTGGAAAATTTGGAGGCAAGAAATATCGCAAACAATTCCTGTGCAGGAAAACAAAACACAAAGCCAGAGTTGGGAGTTTAACAGACTGAAGCAATCAGATTGCAGAGTTCACAAGGTCTGCAGTGAACTCACCGAAGGATCTGGACAAGCAAGTCAACTGTTTCTTGGCTGCTGCTGGGACCAGTGGTGTCAGGCTCAATTCTGACGCAGTCTGAGGTAGAAGGTTCAGCCATGACCACTTCCTCTTCCTGTTGTGTGTCTGGAGCCTGGTACTCAGGAGAGGGAGGCTTCATAAGCCTTACATCCTCACTGCCTTTCTCTACCCTGAGAAGAAGTATTAAGGGAATGTCAGGAATCTTTTTCTACATTGGACTTACCTGAAACACGGTTAACAGTTTCATCAGAAGCTGTACCCAAGTGTCACTTAGACCTCTAGACACTGCCTAGAACTAGAACATCTGCCTCCAGGGCAGGCATCAGAGTGACAGACTGATGGAGTCTGTCATGCCCATTACTTATGAAGCCCTGGATAGTCCTGACCTCACAGGTTTCCTGCCATGACAGCAGCATATTTGTCTTCAGCATCTATGGCAATAAAACAGGCCCTTCCTCCCAAAAACAAAACAAGCCTCCAAAATCCAGTAGCTTGAGATAGTTACCAGCGATCCCTTGGTGTGGTGTCTGTAGGGACATAGTCAAACTTCACCTTCCACCGGATTGCGTGCCTGACCTTTTCAACAGCTGTGACACGGCCTGTGAACCATTCCTTGTTCACACGCACCTCCACGTGCAGCCCCTTATCTGTGAGGGGGAAGCAAAGGTGTTTGCAAACATTCAGATGCTGGAGAGCACATTCTACAGGAGCTCTAGAGATTTAGGCACCTCAGCAGGGAGGACAGCTGTGACAATGCCCTCAAACAGTATGGACACCATCAAAACACAATCAGCATACAGGTCAGCTCCTGCTGAGAAACATGAAGATGCATGGAAATGAGCTGTCAATTCCAGATGGAAGGTTTCTCCTGTACTCCAAGCTGTTTGACATGGACTTTACAGTCTTGTAATAAATTATGTGTAAATAAAAATTCGTAAGAGATATAAATAAGATGTATATGTTGAAATAATAAAAAACCAAAGATGTGTATGTGAAAAAAGAAAGAAACCTTTCTCCCAAGCCTGGCTGGGAGCTCTTCTCTGAAAGAAAAAGGATTGTAGCCAACACCCAGATAACAAACATTAACTCGGAAAATAGGCAGGATGGGAGCCATCAAGGATAACAAAAGGACTAGCTCGGAGGAGGAACCCAACTCCGGACCTGACCAACGTCTCTGCAGACCTCGATTGTGAAACAATCAAAGTCGACAAAGATGGGCCTCAGAAAAGTATCCGCCGCTAGTCCTGGATCGCCCACCTGTCAGACCAGTGTTGGAGATACAATCACTGGGAACAAAGGGGGAGACTCCGCCGAGATTCCCATCGGCACCAACCCCGGATCACATCACTTCATCCTTGATAACGCAAAATTCAAATACATACAGAGTCTCTTTGCATATGAGGAGACTCTGTCCGGACACAAGTTAGGTCTATTCTTCCAAGCCAGGAAATCTATTCACCGAGCAATCAAGAACACTTGGTGAATGGAGCCTGCTTGGAATTTTTAGCCTGAGGACTCAAAAATCCTATAAAACCCCAAACCCGAGAGCGCTCAGACGTGGATTTGGGAACCCTACACCTCGGGTGTAGACCCTGTCCACCCAGCGCTGCGCTGCCCATTTTTATTGTGGTTTTTCTCTCTGTTTTTTTTCCTTTGTTGTTTATTAATAAATTTCTTTTTTGATTTTATCCCAAATTTGCCTTTATATTTATAACAGTCTCATGATGGGCTCTAGGACAATTTACGACACATTGGTACTTGTGGGTCACTTTCCGGACATCTCCCTGGAAGCATGCTGAAAAGATGCCCTGCTCTGGCAGATGGTGCAGTATCACCCTGGCAATCACCCTTCCTGGGGTCTCCCAGCCCCTCTTCTTTCACAGCAGTGCAGCCAATCTGGATACAGCCCTGAGCATTTTCCAGCTGGCATGGCTGAACGATCCACTCAGGAAGAGTGAACATGTCATCAACTACACCCTGCAGCCCAGCCCCACCCCCGTCAACGTGATGTAGCCATCAATCACAGACCTTTCCATGCCACAGCTGTCTCTGGTCTAATCAAAGGGTTCCCCACCAAAATGTTTCATGCAAGTTAGAGCAATCTTGGGGTTTGGAATTCAAATTTACACTATTTCTTATTTTAAAATCTCATTAATGAAATCACACGTTTAACTGGTGCAACAGCTCTTTTCTATGTCAGATACTAGCAGCAGCCCAAGGGCTCATTTCTCACCTTTCTGTGCTTTCTTCAGTTCCAGCAACTCTTCCTCTCCAGCACTGTCTGTGAGCTGAGAGCAGAGAGCTCACATTAGTTATCTCCCATCAAGATTATAAACACCTGATAAGTACCTTCTGCTGGGGAAACTAGCACATTCTTACCTCCACCACCACCTCACTGGAATCCTTCTCTTCTTTCACTGCCAAAAATTTTCCTCGTTTTGTCCTCTCCTTTTTGGGTTCCCCCTCCTCCTCAGACCCATCCTCTGAGATGTTCAAGGCCCTCTTTCGAGTGCTGGAGGCCTGAAAGACGCAAACAAGCTCTAGCTATTAATTCCAGCCTGCTTCCAACCAAAACCTTCTGGCAGCCAAGTTTAAAAAAAAAAAAAAAAAGGCTCAACATCCAATATTTAATTTGGCAGTTAGTTTTTCTGGAAGGTTTTAGAGGTGCTACATCATCATGCAAATGCTCACCCCACCACTCCATGTACGTTTTTTTTTTCCTGGGGAAACAATCTGCTCTAACAGGAAAGAGATGAAACCAGTCTTCTCGAGGGGTGTAAATGGCACCCTAACCCAAGAGTAAAGTAAAAGTTCTCTTGGCCTGTGCAGTGCCCACAGTGCACATACCACAGGAAAGAGCAGACAAACTTAGAGTGACAGTGGGTGAGGAGCTGAGGGGTTTCATCCCACTGATTCTTACCTGTAAACATCTGCCAGAGGCAGATTTCCTTACTGCTGGCACCTTGGCAGCTTTTGGATTGGGTGTCTCACGTGGGCTTTTGGGGCTCTGCAGGCCAGAGAGGGGCTTCATGCTTGTACCTGGTTTGGCAAGAGTTTTTAAAGTGCTGTTAGACTTCCCAGATGTCACAGTATGATGGTATGTCCTGGAAGTGCTGGCCTCCTCCTTGAATAGCATGCTGGCTAGCTTGGGAGAGCTGGTATTTGGATGATCTGAAGAGCTCTTTTTCAGCTGACTGCAGTACTTGGGAGGAGGTGAAGATCCTGGTGGTCTGCTGGGAGCATTCTTTATGACATCAGGCAAAGGAGGAGATCGTGGGCGCTGAGCTCGGGTGTGCTGAAACAAAGGAGAGCAGAGAGAGAGGAAGGGTAGAAGAGTGGGGAACTGCTGTTCAGAACAGTTAAGGAAGCATAAAGGAGTAAAAGCCTACAGTAGGATCCCATTTACCTCCCTTGAAGGCCGTGTGGTCACTTCCAGAGGCAGTTTCTTTAAGTCAGACTGAGAACGAATTGGTTTTCTACCAAAAAAACAAACAAAAAAAAAGCCCCAAAAAAAAAAAACCAACAAAAAACCACAAACAAAACAAAAAAAAAACCAACCAACCAAACAAAAAAAAAACAAACCAGAAAAGTCATGTTTACAAGCTGTCGGGGGCTACCTGAACCCATCCCAGAAGTTTTCCAGGCTAAAACCAAGAATTTTATGGTGTATGTTGTGTCCTTCAAGAGAAATCCCTTCAGCTGTTATTCCCATTTTCACAACAGAAGATTAAATACAAGTTGAGATAGTCAATTTCTGTTATTAGAACAGTCCCAGCCCCACAAAGGAACATAGGTGGTTTTGGACTCAGCAGCAGCCCTTTGCACAAGGAGGTCCATCACACCTGCTCTGTTTAACTGGAGACCCCCAGACTCACCTGCAGAGCTTCCAGCTTTTCCTGCTGCTGGTGGATTTTCTCTGTCAGTTGCTTCTGCTTTTCCTTATTTGATTTCAAATCTTTTTTTAGAGTTCCCAGTGGTACCTTCTGCTTCTGCTCTGCAGCCTCACATCTAGCATGGAGGGAATGCAAGACAACCTCAGCAAGGACCTGTATCACCTCACACAGAGTTATCCCAACATCCCATTCCAAATGCATCAGGAAAGCCACTTGCCTTTCTGCAGTAGCTACAATCTCAAAAGCAGTGTTTTTCATCTTGAAAAACAGATATTAATTAAGGATCAAAAGCATAGCTGCTAATAAAAAGGCATTTATGCTGGGAATCACCAATTCTGAGCCCAGGAACTGTGACACAGCTGTGATAGCTTCTGTACTGCACCCGTACTCCACTTCTTCAACTATTTTCCTTCCAATCAGCTTATTTCTTCATATCAATTCTTTCTACAGACTTTCTCTTCAGAAAGGAAAGCACAGTACCAGAAACCCATGACTAAGACATTACCACAAGCCTTCCAGCCTCAGATGCCTTCTGTCTTGCCACTCAAGGCCTGGCAGTGTCCTTTGCAACATCTGCTTTTTCCATCCTGTTCAGCCTATGGCCTACAACAGTGGTGAGTATCCTACTCTCCCAGGTCCTCTCAGGTGCAGAATCCTGGAAGAGTCCTTGAGAGAGAAGCAAAACAGGTAGGAAACACTCTCTCAAATGGATTGGCATCACCTTCAAAGTGCTGGCTAAGCAGCTGGCCCTCAGGAGCACTGCCAGAGGAGGAAGAGGGCAGGACCTCTCAGCCCAGGCTCATCTCCTATCACCAAACAGAGTCATGGAAAGACAGACCAAGATCAGCCCTGCTGGGGTAAAATCATGCAGGAATGGTTTGAGCCAGGAAAGCAGCAGATAGCCCTTTGACAACACAAGAGATCCAGCAGATCTCACTCTGCACTGGAGCCAAACTGGTAACCTGCAGATGTGAGTCTTATTAGTAAACAGAGAACCCTGCTCTCACTCTAGAACACTCAAGAGCTCCAAGAAGCTGAGGAGAGATGATTTTATCAAGATCTCTATCTACCAGATACACACTGATCAACTTTGTGAGTGAGATGGAGCACAAACAGCAGTTCCTCCATCAGCCTCTTCCCAGCTGAAGCACTGCTGGGGTGTTTTCCTGGGCTAAGGAAGTGTGTGTCATCACAACAAAATTACTGCCTGACACAAAACCTGCAGTTCCCAAAGGTAAAGTTGAACAAGTGGTACCACACACAGTTTCCCAGCACAGAAATGCATCTTCCAGGTCATGGTAAGGCTGGAAGCATTGCCAAGCTGTGTCCTATAAGACACAGTAAAGAAAGAAAGCACCTTGAATTCTTCGACAAGAAAAATTCAGACTCTTCATGGCATCCAAATACAGAGATTGCATCACTGGAGGCAGCAAATCAGAACAAAGGAATTTTCTTGGTAGTCAGAATGGACTAAAACCAAGACTCTGATGGTGCTCAAGGAGCTTTGAGACAACAAACATCTTCAGCTGGTGTTTCAGCCACTGTTGGAAGTTAACTGTCCTTCCTTTTGTTCTGTCTCACCTATGGAATTTTAACCCATTAGTGTCAGGGAAAACCTGATTGCTGGTACTTAGTGGGTGCTTGAAAAACACAAAGAGTTCGGCTGGGCCTAAGTGGGGAGAGAGGCAGGAAAAAGGGAGGGCAGGGGCAGCTGGGGGCTGGCTGGTTCCCCTGGTTTCTTCAGCTTCAGAGCAGGACACTCACTAGGAGCCGCTGCGGTGGGGAGAAGGGAATTTTCGCCATCACCCAGACGGAGCTGCTGCTTCTTCTCCTTCTTCCCTCTTCGTTGGTGGCCTCGCACCCCGTCCTGCCGGGACGTGTGGCAGTGCCAGGCACTGCCGCAGAGCTGCTGATCCACCTCAGCCACCAGCCCAGGATCTCAGCTCATCCCTGCTGTTCCACCTCAGCCACCAGCCCGGGATCTCAGCTCATCCCTGCTGTTCCAGCTGAGTGTTCCTCAGAGCCCTGCAGGAGCACCAGGACTGCCCGCCAAGGGGGTTTGTGAAACAAAGGCTGTCACAGGGTCTTGGTTCTGTTTTGTTGTTAACGCTGTAGCTATTGCTGTATGTTTGCCTCGTTATACACACTAGTAAAGAACTATTATTCCTACCCTCAGATCTCTGCCTGAGAGCCCCTTGATTTCAAAACTATAATAATTTGGAGGGAGGGGGGTCTACATTTTTGTTATAGATACATGTTATATTGTTGGCTTTTCACAAATATTGGAATGAAAGTTATATGTATAAGATTAGAAAATTTTGTTGTATTAATATAGTTTCCTTTATTTGTGTTATTGATGAAACTTAGAAATTGTAGTATAATACATATATGTTAGACTATAGCATAGTATTAAAATAAAAACTACTTTTGTTTGTATAACCCAAAGACTGAAAAGATAACTAGAGACCCCCTGCATTCATAAACTATCGTATCCAGATAAAGACAGCAGTGACCAGAACTCCGGGGGAGGAATTTATTGCATTTCTGTTATCAGGGAATGTACAATCTCGATGGCACCAAGAAAATTGATCTATTGGGAGAGGCAAGAGTTCGGTTTAGTTAAACCGAAGAACACCAAAAATCCTAAGAAGAATGTATGAATATGTATGAGAATTTATGAATTTGCAGTAGGGTTCTGTTTTTAAGGGACAATCCTTTGTTAAGGTGTGCTCTCTTGGCTGAATGCAGAGACACCCGGCCATATCTATATACTTTATCTCCTAATTGTATTTTATTAAACTTTTAAATTCTATAAAAAATACGTGAACCTCATTTTTCACAATTTTCATTCCAAGGGAGGCTCCTGCCCTCCCTGGCAGACACCTGTCTTCCAAAACCATGACAGCCACCCATTCAAATGACATTTAGGATCCAACTGGATATCAGATAGGAGAATAGAGGCAAGCCAGCCTGACAGTATTTTACAGTGTGAAACAGGGACACTGCCTTCTCTGTAACAAAGTGAATGATGGTGGCACCTGGTGCTGACCTCAACACAGACAGTGGCACTGGAGGGAGTGACTTCTTACCATGACAGACTGAGAAGGGCATTCAGATCCCATGATCTGGAACACCACGCACGAGCAGCCACTGAAGTGTAAGTGGACAAACCAGAAGGGTGGGGAACAGCTCAATGCCAACAGTGGACACTCTGCCAAGGCAGCCAAAACTACCATATGATCTCTGATGCCAGGAGAGTTTCAACACTTGACATTGCTCTGACATAGCTTCATTTTCAATTTGGCTGGATGAGACCCTGCACAGACCCTCACAGAACACAAGCTTGAGGGCCCCACGCATTTGCTTCTCAAATCATTACATCCCTCAGAAACTACAAATACCTGGAATGGTCAGGACACAGATGTGAAGGTGTCCAAACTCTCCACAAGGACCCAACATTGCAGCTCTTGGAACTGGCTCCACCCAAAGAGCCAGAGGAGTGCTGGAGCAACTTCTGCTTCATGTTGTAAGGGACACAACTGCACTCACTGCTGGAAAGCACATGTAAGCCTATTTAATCCAAAAATGTCCTAGAGTTATTTATTCTTCCAGAGTAAGACTCCTCAGATCCCTTTTAAAGCTAAAATGACCAGAAGTTCGGCTCACCAGTGCCCTTTCCCAGCTTCCTGCATGGGGGATGTAGTATGGCACAGCATGCACTGTGGAGGCACTCAGACTCACTCCAAAGAACACCTCAACACGTTCTCACATGAAATGCAGCTTCCCACCCCCACCCACCCCCAATTTTCAAGGTATTGATAAATAAAAAGTTTAAATTCTTTCATCAGAAAATCAAGTTCCTGGTTGGTGATACAATAAAGATCCCATCAGCAGACAGAGGTGCACAAATATAATGGCAGGTGAAGGGACCTGAATAACACCCTTCCATGGCTACCCTCAAGCCATCCCAGGAGCTGCAATCCCAGGAGCTACCAGCCCATCTAGGGTCTACTTCCACAAGCCCAGAGGCCCAAAGGCAGCTCAGGGGATGTGAATTGTGTTTTCTGGGAACTGGGGAATGCGAATCTCTTCAGAGGAACAGAAACCCTGTGTGGGGTCCTGCCAGGACTGTTCTACAGTTCCCCCATGTTTTGGTCAATGACACAATGAGCCCTCTGAAACATCTTTTGGACCAGAAGGAGGAACCAAAAGCAGCTAAAGGAAAGGACTGAGATTATTTGAGAAGAACAAACATGGGAAAAATAGACTATAACAAGGGCCAGTTGTACATAAACCTTTGGCTGGTCAATATACCTCTGTGTACTAACTTCCATGTCTCTCCTAGGTGAGGGCCTCTGTTCCATGTGTGTACTGGGGTGCAAGTGCCAGCTGCTGGAGTGGGACCACTGGTCACAGTGACCCATGGGCCTGAGTGAGTGCTACCAGCTGGTGTGACTACAAGCAAGTGAATGAACATGAGCCATAGGAATGTCAGGCCAGAAGAGCCAGCCAGGAGGTTAACTGGAAGCAGGGGAGGGGGTGTCTAAGGGTGACCCACAGGAGCTGATTACTGGAGGCACAGGTGAGTCCTGCCCAGCTGATGGAGATGGGTATAGGGGTGTAGGCAGAGCTGTGGGCGTCTCTAGTTGGAAAGTACCTGGGAAGAGCAAGGATTCCAATCCAATCAAAACAGAGATGTCCAGTGTGAGACACAGAGGTCTGTAGTTTTTGTATGCTGTGTGTAACCACAGAAGGAGGTCTGTACACCTCACCCCTGGGATTGCAGGTCTCAGGGCCCATCTATCCCAGTGCAAGTAACCAGAGGCATGGGATCTGGAGGCCAGGTATGGTCATGGGTATTTCCACTAGTGGCCCCTCATCCTGACAAGCCAAGAGGGAAAAGGATGAAGCTGCTGGTGCAGTCTGTGGGAATGCTGCACATGCCCACCTGTGCTATCTGTGGGGCTAGATGTGTGTACATACACGGTCTGTCTGTGTTTGTGTGTATCCACAAGCAACATCTTCCGAGCCTCACTACTGCTTCCACCTGAAGGGCTGAGGATGTGGCAGCCCCTTCTTAGGTTCCAGGCTCAGCCCTGCCCCAGCATTTTGTCCAGGAACATCCTCAGCACTGCCGCACTCCTCAGAGCTCTACATACACATGGAGCAAACAGGGAAGTGTCAGCACAGGTATTCTTCCACTGGGAGCTACCAAAAGGAAGAAGCCAGAAAGCCAGTGCTTCGAAATAGCATCAATATTCTGTAAAATTTTCAGCCACAGATGTTAAATTTTTTATTCCAATCAAAAGTTACTGCCTGGATTCATCCCTTTGTCTTTAAGCGCTGAGCCAAGGGACCTGAGTTACAGTAGAGCAGATTCCCTTCCTTACACAATACAGACATGAACTGGCTTCCAGCAGTTCTGCTCTCCACAGAGAAGCAGCCTAGAGCAAACATTTTCCTCACTCAAATAAATTACTAGATTCTACCTACATTTTGTAACTGTAACACATATCACTGGAAAATGAACCACTGTGCTGCTCCTTCAAGCATGCAAAATGTCCCTCCTAGGCTCACCTCAATCAAGTGGAATTGCTGCAGTTTGGTGTCTGATGGGTGGGAGCAGTAGGAGCAATAAAGACAGCTGCAAAGTCCCCTGAACTCATGTAAGTCCCAGCCTGTACCATTGTTGGGAAGGATGAGAATTTAACAGAAAAGTTTTATGGATATGAATGCTTAGCAGAAGGTTCTCTAGAAATGAAAGCAAGTTTTGATATATAAAAAGATGTTTTTAGGGATAGTTGTTGCTGAGACAGCTGAGAGGACAAAGATTTAATCAAGTTGGAAGGTTTAGAGCAAAGGTTTAGTCAGTTAGAAGGAAGTTTTATGGCTAAAAGTCCAATAGGTTAAGTGGTCTTCAAACAAAGCATGTTTGCTACCAAGTAAAAAAGCATAGGCAGACAGAAAGATGTTTTTTAACAAAGCAAAAAGAATTTTCCACTGCAAAACAAGTTTCAAAGTTTAACATGTAATTGCTAACTCAGATGATTAGTTAGTCACTAACATAGTATGGTAATTCTAGCAGTTTTGATAGGATATATGTAAATGTAAAGGTATTGTGTATGATGCTGATTGGTTATGTGGTTATATGCACAGCAAAAGAAAGAGATATAATGCATGGTAACCAGAACCAAAAAGGCTTCAGGACACAGGGCTTGCCTATAGACAGCAGCTATAGGCCGACCCATGACCCCCTGCTGTTACCTAGTCTATGGAATAAACAGCATTATAAAGAAAAGCCACCTGAAGTCCCCATCTCTCCGTTGGCTCTTACACACCATGACAGTTCTTCAACTGCCATCTATTCTGCCCATGGCAAAATTAATATAATCTAAACCTACAATAGTGTGTCCAGTGCTGGTGCAGAAGGATCCAAATTTCATGATATCACTGGTTGATAGGCTAGAGGCAGCTCTGGGGAGCTCTCCTCCCCGCCAGCACCAGGAGCCCAGGACCACGTCCTGGAATATGTCCAAGGATTGAGACTGCACAATCTCCCTGAGCAACCTGGGCCAGGATTTGGTCACCCTCACAGGGAAAAAAGTGTTTCTGACACGCAGAGGGATCCTCCAGCATTCCAGCTTGTGCCCATGGTATCTGGTCCTGCCACTGGCACCACTGGGAATAGCCAGGCTCTGTCCTCTTTGCAGCCTGCCTTTAGATGTTAGTATACATTGATGAGAAGACCCTGAGCCTGTTCAGCTCTGGGATGGACAGCACACACCAGTGCTGGGGCTGTCCTCCCCAAGGATAGGACTTTGCATGCTCCTGGTTGAATGTCAGGATAGGTTTCTGCTGGCCCATTTCTCCAACCTGCAGGTCCCTCTGGATGGATCAGTGACTGCCTGGTTTGTCAGCTACTCCTCCCAGTTTGGTGTCACCTGTCACTTGCTGAGGATGTCCTCTGCAATCAGCACATTGCAAATGCCCATCCAGCATTCAGCTTCCTATACAATTGCCATTGCTGCTTTTTCACAGACTGTGAGCACAACTTAAAAGGTACAGAATCCCTACAGCTGTTTTCAAAGAATAGATGACCAGAAAAAAGATCCAAATGTGCAGATAAGGCACCCTGCAGAAAAGTTTTAATATTAACTGATTCTTACCTGTCTTGTTCAGGATCAGGGTTCATGGAGCACACCCAGCTGTCAGGGTAGCTCTTCTCCACTGAGCTCAGCTGGAACGGGAGAGTCCGCCACTTCAGACAGACATCTGTCAGACAGATGCTTTGCAAGTCAGAAATACACATAATTTTTCCCCATAGCCCATTTAACGCCCAAGGACCACACCAAAGTGTATCCAACAACAGTAAGACTAGTGGCCAAAAAAAAGTGATACGGTCACAGAATATATTGTCAATTCTTTCTTTGTGCTTACAAAATGCTTGAATGAAACCTTCAGAGACAACCCTAACAAGAATGCAATGAAGCCTGGCATCAACCAACACCAGAGGACCTCACACTCCTGCTGCAACAATGACACATACAAACAGAATTGAACAGCCAGTCCTGACATGACAGCTCAGCCCAGCAGTAAGGCTGTCTCTTAATGATATCAAAGTAACACAAATCAGAGACTTATCCACTAAAAAATAAAAAATAAAAACAAACAAAAAAACAAACAAAAAACCCAAAAAAACCCCAAAAAACAACAACAACAACAAATTAAATTTCTGATGAACCAGGGACACAAATTTGTCTTCCAGAGTATTGCTGGCCTACCAGGAAACCAAAAGTGTCACAAAATCATGTTCTGCCAAGAAAATCCAAACGTTCTTAAATCAGGCTCGGGAAGCATATCAATAAGGGAAGACAAGAAGAAGGAGAGTAAAGCCCCTCTTCCTTCAGAGGAAACTTGAAAAGACTGAGACAACCATCAAGGCAATACAGTCTAACAAATAATTCCACAAGAATGGCCTTACATTCCTTCCCACAACCACATTCTCAGGTCCTGGTGGGAAAATAAGAGACTTGGGTGTCACACTACCAGGTGACAAAGTGATGGTATTGAACTTCCCATTACCGTAACAATGGCTAAGCCAGAGCTGTTTAGAGGTGCACAGAAGAGAACTTGCATTAAATTCCAAGGTAACTGTAAAAGGTGCCCTCTGTGCTGACACAGTGCAGGCCAGTGCATCAGGGTACAAATTACTTGGCCACTTCCTATTGCCTGTGAGGATATTTCAGATGTTATTCTGGTGCTGGGATGGGTGCCTTTCAGTGAGTTCCAGTTCATATGACATTTCTAAGCCTCCTCTTAACACTGCTACTGGCCATATCTGCCCTGCTCTGTCAAGGAACCTGAAGATCAGTTAGTGAACTGTGCAGGAAAAGGAGCCTTATGCCAGGATGTCACAGAGTACCACTGAGCGCAGACAAAGGCAAATTGCAGAGTAGACAGGCCCTAGGAAAGGATAACGATAGTCCATCCCAAATCTCCTATGCATTTAACTGTCCCCATCTGCAGCCAAGAGTGTCCCCTCCTTCCCCAGGGAAAAGCAGTTGGATCAGACGCACCGCACTGAATAGTGGTGGGGATCTCCATGGCTCTCCGGCGTTTGTAGCGCAGTTCACTAGATGGAGGCTGGTTCCAGTTTGCTGATAAATAACCAAATTCATCCCAGAATTTGATGATACCTCTCTGGGCTGGAAAACAAACCACATCCTGCTCAGTATGGAGCCATTACCACAAAATCACCATCTGCACTCTTGGCTGCCCTCCAGCCACCCAAATTTCTTCTTCCAGACCCTGGTAATAGTGAAGCTTCATTACCTATTGCGACATCCTTCCAATACTGAGCCAAATGCTCTCCCATGGCCTTCAGCAAGTGTCGATATTCCTTGGCATCAGCAAAGTCTTGTTTATTATGGGTTGGCTCCAGAACCAAATAGGGCACATCCACCACACCTACCACTCCTCCACATGCCCTGGAAGAGGGACGTAGAGTCACAAACATTAAACTGACAGGCCGGCAACCTGAACCATCATGCAAAATGTAAGATGGGTTTAAGTATTTGTATTTGCTGTCAAGACCTATTTTGCCTGTCTCTAGAATGAGGCATTATTACTACCAGCACGCATCAGCACCAAATGCCAAGCACCTCATACTGGTGCAGGGATGACTAGAATTTGTGTAGAGAACTCTCTATCAAGAAACCAGGGAAATATTAGGCAGTATTAAATATAATTTATTTGTCAGAATGCAAACTGAAGGCTGACAAAATGAGCTAGCCTCAGGCTCATGAAGAATGATTAATGCAGAACACAATTATTGCACAGCCTAAGTCAGATGTAGAAATGTACCAGGCTTAAGCAAAAAGATTGCAGAAAAATCTGCAGGACTCACATGCCACCCTCCAGCTGTGGGCCCACCTTCTCATACATCTTGATCAGCCGACTGCAGTTATAAATGAACATGCCGTCCAGCTCACGTTGCTCAATGTTTACTCCAAAGATAAAATTCAGCTCCTTGGGTTCCTTCAGTGCCCTGCAGAGGACAAAACAGAGCCTCAAGAGATGCTGGAAATAAAGCATATTATTTGCTGGTGTTAGAGAGAGGGTATGGAAATCCAGCACCCTTGAGAATTAAATTAATCTTGTAAATTGCTACTTCTGAAAAATACAAAACATCTGTTGAAAGTGAAGCATAAACTTTGAAGAACTTAAGACATTAAAAAAGCTAAGACCTTTATTAAAATCAATTTTTGTTAAATCTAATAAAAAACTAATCCTAATTAAATTTAATAGAGAGGCACTACTAGAATTAGGAGCTAATCATTAGCCAATAACTAATTGTCTGTCAACCTTATGTTTGTTCATCTGGGCTTGTAATGAGAAATGTAGAATCTTGTAAGTAACTTCAAGAACATAAGACAATTGCAAACCAGAAACTAATTGGAAACATGAAACTAGAACGTGGCCAGGGGTTCATTTGTCACTTTGGATTGAAAAGGTAGAAAGGTCAGAATGAGGAAGAGCCATATCCCTTCCTCCCTTATAT
This sequence comes from Poecile atricapillus, assembly GCF_030490865.1. NCBI lineage: Eukaryota > Metazoa > Chordata > Aves > Passeriformes > Paridae > Poecile > Poecile atricapillus. The sequence continues at coordinate 14,017,502 of NC_081264.1, read as the reverse complement.
GACCCCTCTCCATAATGAGACCACTGACTCATTTCAAGGAACAAACTGCGCATGCTTAATTGCTTTTTTTCTAATTAGCATAAGAAGTGGAGAGCGGGTGATAACTGGGTTATGAATATGCATTTGTATTCGATACTTCTGTAAATAAAAAGCCTGTATTCACCTGTACTCAAGGCCATGTGTATTAAGGGGTGACCCTGCATATAGGCCCAGCGCTGCCAATAAGCACACACTTTTTAACCCTAATCATTTAAAGAGTCTTTGTCCATTACAGCTGGATACTGATACTAGATCATACCCATATTTTGGTGAATCAAAAGAGGATTACAACTGAATATGAACAAAATACAAAAACTTTGCAATACAGATACTAATTTTGTCTGGACAGATAATTTAATTATTCATTTGAATATGTTTTCTCCTTCACAATGGACTCTGGTTTTTACTTCAGATGTTTTTATTCAGGGGAACCAGTTTTATGAGAGCACTGCTGCATCCAGACTGGGCCTTTTCCATGCTATTTTGGTTTGTATTTTCCAGCTATATATCTCTTTCTAGATAAAGCATGGAAATTCAGATTTCAATACAAAATTACAGTCCTGATATTCTAATTCTATAAAGTTCTCCTAATTCCAAATTTCACAAGGCTGCTCCTTAAGCTGGAGGATAGAACACACAGCCCAAGCAGAGGTTTTTTGTTTTTTTTCTGGAATGCCAGGGTATAAATTTGCATGATTTCCCCTTTATCTGTGCAGCAGATGACTCCAACAAAAATTTGCCTGGAGTACATTTGTGAGCCCATAGGGATTTCTGAATCTGAATCTTTGGTTACCAGGAATTCTACTGCCATTAAGGGTAAAAGCCTTGAGATTTTAATCTCTTTGTGCTATAAAACAAAATCCCTGTGTCTCACAAACAGAAGTCCTGCTCTTCAACATACTAACTTAATCAGGTTCTACAGCTTCCCTGATACCCATGCTGTGGATTTTTCATAAGAAGGATTCTCAGCTTCAGGTTGAAGGTATCCTCAAATGCAATGTCCAAACCAGTAACTACTGCAAGGCAAAGCCTATAACACAGTCCTGCCCATTCCTCTCAATTTTGACCTCCTCTATATTCCCCACCTGCCCCCACCAACTCCTTCGTAGTTATGTGCTTTATCTTAATGAGGAATTTGACTTCTGCTTAAATGGTTAGCTGAAGATTGTGGAATTCTTTAAAATGTTCTGTTGACTGTCTACTAATATCAGATATTAGGAAGACCTGAGCCATGCACACGTGAACCCTACACAATGATCACCTGCAGAGATGAGATCTGAGTCTGTCTTAATGGTGAAACTTTGCAAAATAAATCCCCAAAATAAATTCAGATTCATTTTTTGTTTAAGGCCATCCTCCCTCACACAGATGCAATGGTACTCGCATCTTCATTTAAATGACACATCTTCATTTAGAAAAGGTGACTAGCACATTCCTAGGAAAACACCTGAAATAGCAGCTTTCAGTAATTTTAAATCTTTGCCAAGAAGGGTTTTGAACACTGTCAGCTGCTGGGCTGGAATGTGACCCTTTGGTGTCAGCTCACCGAGGTAGACAATTATGATTCAAGAGCATGAGCAAGTGTGGCAGAACACCCACCTCAGGGATTCATTTTCTTTTTCTAACTTCTGGGAAAGAATGTAGAGCCTTACACTTCAAGTAATAGCATGTACTCACCTACAAAACAAGAAGAACGTCTCCTCATTTTTATCAGAGAGGACAGGAAGTAAAATTATCATCCAAGCCATGGGAAACAAAGTGGTGGGTAGAAAGCCAGGGATTTCATTACTAGAAATTTAGTACCTGTCCTATTGTCTGGATTGAGATCCAACCTGATCTGATACAGCCTTTGGAAACCAGAAAACACTTCTTTCATTGATGCACCCAGCATCAGGGAAACAGAAGAAAACTATCCTAGTACATCCTCTGTAACTCAAGAATTTTCCAAAAAGACAACAGGGATTAGGTAGTACAGAAGCTATCCTATTATACACATCTTTCAGGATTTTTTTCTGTTTTCTGAATGAAGTACAATGCTATGGAAAAGCATGATCCTCTGAACTGTTTCTGATCACCAGTGATGAATGCAGGGGCACAGGGAAAGCCAAGTACCTGCCCAGAGCATTTTTTTGCCGGTCAGCTTAGCAGGAAGAAGTATTTTGCCCATGGGCAGGAAGGGCAGAAGACCAATCACAAAATTTTTTGTTGCACACTAAAGTCACCAAACCCAAGAATTAAAGAACAAGGTGTAGATGGAAAAGTATGTGGAAGCTGAAGGAAACAGCTTCTCTCACAAGCTTCTGTATCATTCAGATCCTAGCTCTAGCACTTTTAAATTAAAGCTGTATTTATTTACTTCTTTTTAGCATCTTAAGATGCATTAGATCTATCTCCAGTAATAAGTCTGGGATAGTTCTGACCTAGGCAGCCACGTAAATGAGCATGCACACAGATAGGTGGGAATGGAGACATGCTGTGTCCCAATGCCCAAACTTCCTCAGACTCAGCATTTGTTTTAAGAGCATTTGTTTCTGGTTATCACTTCATTTGAGAAATGAAAAACAAATGTATATGAATAGTGAAATATACCTGTGAGTACATCAAAAACCAACATTAACTGCCACCAGAGCTAAGATAGAAGAATGCCTTGGGATTTTACAGCACTGGCTACACCAAAACTCAGCCTGTTTTTAGAAAGCAACCCTAAAATTCCTAAAGCTATTTCATTGTAACTTGTGAACATTTGTTTATCAGCCTGAATCATATCTGCAGGTGAAAAAGCAAAAGAGTGAAAAAGACTGATGCAAAAACCAGGTAAACATCTACAGCAAAAAGCCCAATCCAGAGAAACACGTCTTTCAGCAGGTAAGAGAGGAATAGCAGAGGTAACCCCAGCTGCTCAGTTTAACAGCCCAGGCATATAAAATGCCCATGGATATTTAAGCTTTGAGCTGAACCACACACACATGCAAAACAGGAGAGATATATAAGCACCTGGAGCAAACAGCTTAGGTACTCCAGAGTTTGGAAGTCCCTGCACTCACCGCTGCTTTGCATCCTTAATCCTTTTCTTGACGTCAGCCTCCTGCCGCATGGTGATGGCCAAGTTCTGGACCTGACGCAGTGTCACCTGCAAATAGGCATATAGCATAGTCAAGCTGGGGAATTCATAAAATTCATTCAATTTTTGATTTACTGCTCTTTCAGGAAGAGCTGAAAAATGTTTTAAATGTAAAAAAGTCACAGCCAGTAGATGTTTACAACCCGTGTGACTCCACATGTAGGACACACTTGTGCTAGGTTGTTTAAACAACTACACAGTTGCTTGAAGGAAAACATCTACATGTAAAAATGGATTAAGTAAATTGAAGCCAGTGGCAATGGAGCACAAGGAGACATCCAGAGCACTTGGATACTGTTGTTTCCATGACACACCAATAGGAAGCTCAGTGATTTTAAAGTGCTGTTACTTGCTGACCTTCCTGGTGTCCCTGACAGCCCTCCTCCCACCTCCTGGCACCAGGGCTCAGCCTTGACCCTCTCAAAGCCACAGTCCCACTGGAAAAAGGCAAAGAGCCCCTCTCCAAAAGCCCCTGCCCAAATGCCTCAGAGTCAGCTGCACAGGCAGCGGAGAACAGCCAAAAAGCCCGTAGCTCTAGTTCTGTTTCCCAGGCTGCTTCCACAGAGGCTGTCAGCAAACAGCACCTGGAGTCTGGAGGTCACCTTCCCGCACAGGATGTATCAGGGGTGTAGGCAGGGGAACGTCAGTACACTTCTCACTTGGGCTGTACATCATGTGAAGATGGTGAAGCACATCCAGTGGAGATGAGGCCATGGAGATGCCTAAATGATGCTGGAAGTTCAGTGCTGACTGGAGCCACCACCTGCTTAACCAGCACACAACATGCTGCCATGGGGTGCTGCCCAGTCAGCCTCACTCCACTGCCAGTGCTCTGAACCATCCCTTGGTGCCCAAAACATGACATGCTGCCAAAAGCACAAGGCTCACCCTAGACTCCCGAGTGAGATCCCCTCCAAGGCGTAGCTCAAGGGCACGCGCTTTGCTCTCTGCCTCACGAGCCTTCTCTTCCGCTGAAACATACAGGGACAAGGGTGGTATCAGCCATTTGGTACAGACAGACATCACAGGCATTCACCCAATGAGAGCAACTCCAGAGAGCCTTTGCTGAACTGATGTGTACCAAGGTACAAAGGGAACACAAAAACATACAAAAATCAAACCTTATGTGAGAGGGTCCCACTGACATGGCATCTTAAACATGCTTAGAGATCACAGTCAACACTGGCACAATAGCAGGGATAAACTGTGCAAAAACACATTTGAAGGAAGGATCCATGAGGAAGTCAAAGAGGAACTGGAAAGTATAAGGATGCCCGTGGCCCTGCCTGCTCTGCTTGGTAATATGATTCAGAGAACAGTTCTCACAAAACCAGGACTAAGTTCAGTCTTGAAAAGGAGTTCCAAAGAAGCAATTTTCTTGCAGAGATTAAGGGAAAGGATTATTCTCAGAAAAGCTTTTATCTCTGATAATTACTAAATTTTGCCTGGAGAAAAGACAAATCTGTCCTACACATTAAATAGGACCCAGCATTCAGAAAACCTACACTGCATGTGATCTTACCTTAAGACACTTACCATGTAAAAGGAACTCTCCTTTTTGCCTCTCTCCTAGACCAAAAAGGAATGCTGACTATAAGCACACATCACCCTTGTATTACTTAAGATTCCTTCAATAAACCTCATTTTCCCCAAGGAGAATGGACTTAGAGCAGTCCTGAGTAGGACTTGGTGGTGCTGGTGGGTGAGAGCTGGCAGTGCCTCAGCTGTTTGCCCTGGCCCCCAGAAACTCTCCATGCCCTGGGCTGATCCCACAGCGTGGGCAGCAGGGGAGGGGGGGATTCTGCTCCTGTGCCCCACCCAGGCGAGACCCCACTTACAGAGCTGCCTCCAGCCCTGGAGCCCAGCACAGGAAGGACCTGGAGTTGCTGGATTGAGTCCAGAGGAGGCCACAGAAATGCTCCAAGGGCTGGAGCTCCTCTGCTCTGGAGACAGGCTGGGAGAGCTGGGGGTGTTCAGTCTGGAGAAGGCTTCAGGAAGACATTAGACAAAATGAGCTTTAAGATCCCTTCCAACCCAAATCATCCTGTGATTCTGTAATTTGGCAATACAATGGGTGCATGCTGAGGGATGGCACAGCTCACACCAGGACAAACAGTGCCTGCAACCCCACACCTGGGGGTGTAGCAGCCTGGTTACATACAGCACACCCAGAAGACATCTCCCTCACTGCTCTCCTCACAGGGAGATAAACTGTGGCTGTGAAACACAAGGAAACACACCAATGGAGGAGCAACCTTGCCTAAGATTTACATAGGACAAGGTAAGCAAGAAGATGACAGGCTAGCAATTGGCTCCTAGAGATTACCAATATCTCTCCAAAAAGCAGAACTCGGTTGCCAGCCAGAAGGACACTGGAGACTGTAGCCAGTCAGTTCATTTAGACCACTACAAAGAAAATCCCTTTTCCTTTCTAAGCAGTGTCCCATTGGAGTTTTGTTCACCTCATTCCCACAGCAGCATGCTCTGGAGTTCACAGCTGCTTACCAAGGACTGTGCTGTGTGACTGGCCATCATCAAGAGATAGCCTGGCTAAATCAAGCTAACAGGAGGCTGGAGGCTGCTTAAAGCACTTAGTCCACTTCAATCAGAGCTTGTAGGGAAGTTGCTGGTGGGCTAAACATATTTGTGGGTAGTGGAAAGAACACTGTGGTAATCCAGAAGGGCACAGGTCAAACCTGCTCCACTAACGCACTGATAACTGAGACAGCTGACGGGGACTGATATAGTTACAGGGCTGAGGCCACAAGGCATAAAGATCTATTTTCCTACAAGAAAAGCAATGACATGTATGGCCCTGAGGATAATACCCTGAGCATGTTTTAGTCCTGGAGGCTCCATGTGACCCAATCTTGTAGTAACAGTGTGAGCTCAGCTGGGAGTTTTCACCAGAGTCCTAAGCCCTTTGCTTAGCACTCTCTTACCCCCAGAGGCTCCAGGCCTGTTTAGTGATTCCTGCACTCCCTGAAGCACTGGGTTGGTTTGGTGATCCTTGCACTCCAGAAGCACTGGGTTAGTTGACAGAATCACAGAATTAATTAGGTTGGAAAAGACCTCTGAGATTATGGAGTCTAACCTTTAACCAACACCACCGTGACAACTGCACCACAGCACTAAGTGCCACACCCAATCCTTCCTTAAATGCCTCCAGGGATGGTGACTCCACCACCTCCCTGGGTAGTCCATTCCAATATCTAATGACCCCTTCTGTGAAGAAATTAATCCTAATGTCCGCCTTGAACCTCTCCTGGCACACCTTCAGACTATGTCTTCTCATCCTGTGACTACGTGCCTGGGAGCAGAGACCCTACCCCCACCTGGCTACAGCCTCCTTTCAGGTAGTTTTACCTGAGCCTCCTTCTCTGTAAGCTAAACCACCCCAGCTGTCCTCATAGGACATGCACTCCAGGCTCTTCACCAGCTCTGCTTGCCTTCTCTCGACTCATTCTAACACCTCAATGTCCTTCTTGAAATAAGGGGCCCAGAACTGGACACAGTTTTTAAGGTGTAGCCTCAACAGTGCTGAGTATCAGATGGGAGGGAAGAATCACTTCCCTGGTCCTACTGGCCACACTATTTCTAACACAGGCCAGGATGCCATTGGCCTTGGCCACCTGGACACACTGCAGGTTCAGTGACCCCTACACACCCAAAGGCTGCTTTGGTGATGGAAAAGTGTGATGTGTTAATGCAAATGGAACCTGTTCTCACCACTGGGACAACAATGGGCATCATTTTTCAGTGCCTGATGCTAAACTCCACTTTTAAGTGTCATGAAAGCCTCATAGACTGCTTCAGGTAAGAAGCCTCTCTAAATCCTGCTCTTTGCATCTTCTTAAAAAGCAATGGGAGTGTGTGTTCAAGACCTGCCCTGACTATAGGACTCAATCTAAAAATAAATTCACCTTTGAGGATTGAGGCACACAATAAAATCTGCTTAAGCTTCATCTTATCAAGTCTATCTTCCCAGGCTGTACTTCCTAAAGAAGGAACAGGTAACATGACAATTCAAACCGTTTCACTCTGCTGCTTTTCTTTGGGGCAGGGTCACAGTCACACTGCCCTCTGTGATGCTGCGCAGGCTGAATGTGGCACCACCCTTTGTGCATCTGACCTGCAGCCACACACAGACCTGCCTAAAGCAGCTCTCACATAGGGACAGAGGACATATGCCTCCAAGTGATTTACGGAGTTGATTTATGAAACCTACCAGAATATACAGGTCACATATAAATCACAACTTCCAAGATGCTTCCTTCACAACAGCATTTTTCCTTCAAGAGTCAGGGAGGGACACTGCTTCGTGGGTTAAATTTCTGGAGATTTAATGCAGTTACAATACAGTTTAATGCTGTATTTATATGCTTGTGTGATTTCTATACACTGAATATCCAACAATGACAGAGTTTTCCCTGAGGACTTAACAGGGAAGGAAGAATAGATGGACAAAAGGTATGCCTGGAAGGGCTAAAACCAAACAAACCAGGGCTCCCTTGTACATCCAGACCAATCCCTTTACATTAAGTGACAGAATAAAAATCTAAAAATAAAAATTTTTAACTCCCTTAAGAGGAAAGGCGCAGAACAAAAACACAACCAAAAGCTCATAGTATGTTAAAGGTGAGTAAAGAACTGCAGGGTGACAGAGCTCAGCCAGACTTGCTGGAGTGAGGGCAAACTGCTGGGACTCCAAGGGTTATCCTGCACATCTGCTACTCGGATGAAATGGTCTCTGGGAACGATGTACATTCCTTCCATTGCATGAACATAAGTCTGTGTCATCTGTAGTTGCTGCAATAATTCAGTTCCTGAGCAATCCCAGCGATCCCAGAGGCAAGCAATCCCAGGTCACAGTAATCAAGGGTTTGGTCCTCCCCTTAGCAACAGCTGAATGAGGGCACATGCATACTCTGACAACTCACCTATCCTCGCCATGTGCTCTGCTTTTTTCACCTCTTGCTCTGCACGGGTCTTGAAACGGTTTGAAGTGTATTTGTACATCCTATGATGATCAAAATTTATTAATCAGCAAACTCAGCAGTAAGGTCAACCCAAAATTTCATCACTGCATGAGAGAACGAAGTCCCCACATGCTACTATACTCCTCTCAATAGATTCAATAAATGGAGGAGGTTTACATATCATGAACTGGACATTTTTGGATGAAGCTAGGCAAAATCTTTTTAAGTCAGAGGTGTTTGTAGTAGTAGCTGCAACCACAATACCCTCTCTTCTTCTGTACTAACCAGTGGGGGTGAAATATATCCATATTCTTGGAGAAAATCTCAAGACTTTGTAAGAGATGGTCCAAAGTTTCCCTCATCTGCCTCACGACCATCGCAAGGACAGAGACTAAGACCCTGAAGACCCCAAGAGACTTGGTACAGGGGTTCTGGCCTGGTTGAGGTGGATGCTGGCCAAGTGATTGTTTGCAGGTCTGCTTGCTCTGCTGCCATGGTACACTGCCTTCGTTCCTGCTGGTGAGCAGTGACTTGTAAGGAGTGGCCTGTTCTGTACCTTACACCTGCTTCCCAGAGCAACAAGTCTTATCACAATGGCCTGTGAATCTCTCCACCTCTTGGCCAACTGCCCCTCACTTTGAAACAGACTATAAAAGTGACTTTCTAAGTTACAGTTGAGGGTTAGGTGTTCTTTTTTTTTGTTTTATTTTTGTGTTCTGGCCTGCCAGGGAATTTTTACCCATTATCTGCTGGGACAACCTAACTACCGGTACTTAGGGGTTTTCACAAAGGACAAAGAGTGGCCGGGCCCAGGGTGGGGGGGGAGGGGGCAGAAAAAGGAGGGTGGGGACAGTTTTTAGCTGGCTTTTCCTCGGCTTCGGGGAAGGACATTCGCGTGCTGGGTCGCGGAGCTGCTGCTTCTCCTTCTCCCCTCTTGGTTGGTGGCCTCGCACTCCCTGTCCTGCCAGGCATCGCCGTGGAGCTGCTGATACACCTCATCCACCAGCCCAGGATCTCAGCTCGTCCCTGCTGTCCCAGCTGACTGTTTCCTCAGAGCCCTGCAGGAGCACCGGGACTGCCCGTCCGAGGGGGTTTGTGAAAACAAAGCCTCTCCTCCATTCCGTCTCAGCCGAGAGGGCTGTCCCGGGGTCCCTGGTTCTGTGTTCTTGTTAATGCTGTAGTTATTGTTGTTTGTTTGCCTGGTTATACTAGTAAAGAACTGTTATTCCTATCCCCAGATCTCTGCCTGAAAGCCCCATTGATTTCAAAATTATAATAATTCAGAAGGAGGGGGTCTACATTCTTTCATCCCAAGGGAGGCTCCTGCTCTCCCTAGCAGACACCTGTCTTCTAGAACCAAGACAGATTTTGGCCGCCCATCGTGGGGCACTGAGAGAAAAAGGGCAAAAAAGGAATAACAGTTCTTAAATAACCTAACTTTTGTGTGCTGGATTTAGAAACCTTGTTAGGTAGAACCATGTTGTTTAGCTTACCCAGGTTCACGGGGCATGTGGTAACAGCTATATTTCTCCCATTTGCTGCACCTTACCTAAATATGGGTCCTATAACTAAGGCTACTGTGGCTATTATCCAGCTTGTTTTGTGGGTTGATAAGGTGAGGAATTCATGGATGTTTAACGTCCTCTGGACGGCGGGCTCATGGATTCAGAGCTGTCACACACTAACTGGATGGTTTTCAGGTTACTTTAATAATGGTACCTACTGGGAGAAAAAGACAGCTGGGGAAATTTTCTCCCAACCTTTTACCCAGTTCCTTGGGCCTACCCCGCCAGTTTTCAAAGGGTTAAAATCTTCTCTGGATGCTAATGACATCATACAGTGGCTGGTGTTGCTGATAGGCCTGTTCTACTTAGCCTTCAGAGACAAAGGGAAAGAGACCGGAGGTGCTGCCCCAGAGCCTGGCACAGCCCCAGAGCGAGGGGGTGCTGCCCCAGAGCCTGCCCCTGCCCCAGAGACAGGGAGTGCTGCCCCAGAGCCTGCCCCTGCCCCAGAGACAGGGGGTGCTGCTCCAGAGCCTGCCCCTGCCCCACAGCCCACCTCAGAAATGAACCACCCAGGGTGGGTGGGGGTGCTGGTGAAGGAGATGCATGAGATGGGCCAGATGCTAAAGGAGTGCATTTCCTCAGCTGCTGGGAAACCCTCCCCCTGCCCCAAAGAGGGAGAGTCTGATGGTGCAGCAGTGGAACCCACAGATGTTACAACCATCCAGGTTCCAGATGAACCACAAGGGCAGTCACAGCCAGCAGCTGTTGCCCCTGTGGAAAAGAGGAAGTCTAAGATGAAATCACAGCACCCTGCTGATAAGGATAAGAAAGGAGGGTCCTCACAACCCACAGGAGAGCCAGAAGTTGAAATCATCACTGAGTCTCTGACATATGACAGTCTCCGTAAGTTACAAAAAGACATTGTGAGGCGGGGGCGTGAGCCTTATACCACCTGGTTACTTCGGGTCTGGGACCTTATGGGTACAGGCATGCAGCTGGATGGTGGTGAGGCAAGGAATGTGGGACCCTTGACCCAGGACTCAGGTGTGAATCAAATATTTGTCAGGGAGCAAGGGCCCCTTTCCCTCTGGGAGCGGCTTTTGATGAGTGTAAGAGAAAGGTTTGTCCATAGAGAGAGAATGGAAGAGCACTATCATAGAAGGGAATGGAAAACCATTGAGGAAGGGATCCAACAGCTGAGAGAAGTGGCGATATTAGAGGTCCTTTTTGGAAGGGGTGGACAGCATGATAATGACCCCGACAAAGTCAGGTGCACTGGGCAGATGTTGTGGAGTCTGGCAAATCTAGGGCCACGTGACTACACCACCTATATTGCAACAATTAATGCCGATAACAGCCGAGAGACGGTGGGTTCTGTTGCCACCAGGCTTAGAAATTATGACAGTATGGTCCATGGCCCACATCAGGCTAAGATTTCTGCTGTGATTAAGGAACTCAAAGAGGAGATGAGGGAAATGAGGGAAGAGATGAGGAAGAGCAGTTCCCATATGGCACCAGTGCGGGTCACAAGCCCAAAACTCCAAGCCCCACGTTCCCCAGCTAGAGAGAGAGGGTACACCTCACGAACTGAGCTGTGGTTCTTTCTACGTGACCATGGGGAAGACATGGGAAAGTGGGATGGGAAACCCACTTCTGCCCTGGCAGTACGGGTGCGTCAACTCAGGCAGGGAACCAGTAACCAGAAAGGTTCCACTAAAGTGAAGGTAGCCTCAACCTCCTGTGACAAAACTGCCAGACATTACAGAAAAGAGGATGATCCCCTTGAAGGAACCTCTAGCATGTATGCCCAGGGAGGAGAGGATGACCAGTGCTAGAGGGGCCCTGCCTCTAGCCAGGAAGAGGCATGGGAAAACCGGGTCTTTTGGACGGTATGGATCCGATGGCCTGGCACATCAGAGACACAAAAATACGAAGCTTTAGTTGATACTGGTGCACAGTGTATCCTAATGCCATCAGGACATGTGGGGGCAGAACCTGTTTCCATTGCTGGGGTGACAGGGGGATCGCAGCAGTTGACTCTGTTGGAAGCTGAGGTGAGCCTGACTGGGAGAGAGTGGCAGAAACATCCCATTGTGACTGGCCCAGAGGCCCCGTGTATTCTGGGCATGGACTTCCTTCGAAATGGCTGTTACAAAGACCCAAAGGGACTCAGGTGGGCTTTTGGAATAGCTGCTGTGGAGGCAGAGGACATTAAGCAATTGAACACCTTGCCTGGACTATCAGAGAACCCATCTGCAGTAGGACTCCTGAAGGTGGAAGAACAGCGAGTACCAATTGCCACCTCAACGGTGCACCGCCGACAATATAGGACAAATCGAGATGTTGTGATCCCCATCCACAAGATGATCCGAAAACTGGAGAGCCAAGGGGTGGTCAGCAAAACCCACTCACCCTTCAACAGCCCCATATGGCCTGTGCGTAAATCTGAAGGAGAATGGAGATTGACTGTGGACTATCGTGCATTGAATGAAGTGACTCCACCGCTGAGCGCTGCCGTGCCGGACATGCTGGAGCTCCAGTATGAGCTGGAGTCCAAGGCAGCGAAGTGGTACGCCACTATTGACATTGCCAATGCATTTTTCTTCATTCCCTTGGCAGCAGAATGCAGGCCTCAGTTTGCCTTCACGTGGAGGGGAGTGCAGTACACCTGGAACCGACTGCCCCAGGGGTGGAAGCACAGCCCCACCATCTGCCATGGACTGATCCAGGCTGCACTGGAAAAGGGTGAGGCTCCAGAACATCTGCAGTACATTGATGACATCATTATGTGGGGGAACACAGCAGTAGAAGTATTTGAGAAAGGAGAAAAGATCATCCAGATTCTGCTAGAAGCTGGCTTTGCCATCAAGAAGAACAAAGTCAAAGAACCTGCTCGAGAGATCCAGTTCCTGGGAGTAAAGTGGCAAGATGGACGGCGTCAGATTCCCACTGAGGTCGTCAATAAGATCACTGCAATGTCTCCACCCACCAGCAAGAAGGAAACGCAAGCTTTCCTAGGTGCCATAGGTTTTTGGAGGATGCACATTCCTGAGTACAGCCAGATCGTGAGCCCTCTCTACCTGGTTACCAGAAAAAAGAATGATTTCCACTGGGGCCCTGAACAGCAGCAAGCCTTTGCTCAGATCAAACAGGAGATTGCTCATGCAGTAGCCCTTGGCCCAGTCAGAACAGGACCAGACGTGAAGAACGTGCTCTACTCTGCAGCCGGGAACAATGGCTTGTCCTGGAGCCTTTGGCAGAAAGTGCCTGGGGAGACTCGAGGCCGACCACTGGGAGTCTGGAGCTGAAGCTACAGAGGGTCCGAAGCCAATTACACTCCCACAGAGAAGGAAATCTTAGCTGCCTATGAAGGAGTTCAAGCCGCCTCAGAAGTGATTGGCACAGAAGCAGAACTCCTCCTGGCACCCCGACTGCCAGTGCTGGGGTGGATGTTTAAAGGAAAGGTTCCCTCTACCCACCACACCACCAACGCTACATGGAGCAAGTAGATCGCCCTCATCACGCAGCGCGCCCATATTGGAAACCCAAATTGCCCTGGGATTTTGGAAATAATTACAAACTGGCCGGAAGGTGAAAACTTTGGTGTCACTGATGAAGAGGAGCAGGAACAAGTGACACGGGCTGAAGAAGCTCCACCGTATAACCAGCTGCCAGCAGAAGAAACACGCTACGCTCTGTTCACTGATGGTTCCTGTCACATCGTAGAGATGAACCGGAAGTGGAAAGCAGCCATATGGAGCCCCACACGACAGGTCGCAGAGGCCACTGAAGAAGGTGGATCAAGCCAACTTGCTGAACTCAAAGCTGTTCAACTGGCCCTGGACATTGCTGAAAGAGAGAAGTGGCCAAAGCTCTACCTCTACACTGACTCATGGATGGTAGCCAATGCTCTGTGCGGATGGCTGGAAAGGTGGAAAAAGGCCAACTGGCAACGCAGAGGAAAGCCAATCTGGGCTGCTGATGAGTGGAAAGACATCGCCACCAGGGTAGAGAAACTGTCTGTGAGGGTCCGTCATGTAGATGCCCATGTCCCCAAGAGTAGGGCTAATGAAGAGCACCGAAACAATGAGCAGGTGGATCAGGCTGCAAAGATAGAGGTGTCAAAGATAGACTTAGATTGGCAACACAAGGGAGAGTTGTTCCTAGCTCGATGGGCCCATGATGCCTCAGGCCGTCAGGGTAGAGATGCCACCTATAAGTGGGCACGAGACCGAGGGGTGGATTTAACCATGGACAGTATTTCTCAGGTTATCCATGACTGTGAGACGTGTGCCACGATCAAGCAGGCCAAGCGGTTGAAGCCCCTCTGGTACGGTGGGCGGTGGTCCAGATACAAGTATGGGGAGGCCTGGCAGATGGACTACATCACACTGCCCCAAACCCGCCAAGGCAAGCGCTACGTGCTCACAATGGTAGAAGCCACCACAAGATGGTTGGAAACCTACCCTGTGCCTCATGCCACTGCCCGGAACACCATCCTGGGACTTGAAAAGCAGGTCCTTTGGAGGCATGGCACCCCTGAGAGGATTGAGTCAGACAATGGGACTCATTTCAAGAACAACCTTATAAACAGCTGGGCTAGGGAACATGGCATTGAGTGGGTGTACCATATCCCCTACCATGCACCCGCTGCTGGAAAAGTTGAACGGTGCAATGGCCTGCTGAAAACCAGCTTGAAAGCACTGGGTGGGGGAACTTTCAAGAACTGGGAGATTAATTTAGCAAAAGCCACATGGTTAGTGAACACCCGAGGTTCCACTAACCGAGCAGGCCCAGCCCAATCTGAGCCCTTTAGAACGACAGATGGAGATAAGGTTCCAGTGGTACATATGAGAGGTATGCTGGGAAAAACTGTTTGGGTTAATTCTGCCTCCAGCAAAGACAATCCAATCCGTGGGGTTGTCTTTGCTCAAGGACCGGGTTGCACTTGGTGGGTGATGCAAAAAGATGGAGAGACCCGGTGCATACCCCAAGGGGACCTGGTTTTAGGGTGAGCTACCCATGACACTGTGCTTGTATCTGTATCTGCATGTACATATGTATATAGTTAAAGTAGTATGTGTTCGTGTATAATTTAAAGGTTTAATATTTGATGTAACATTTTGGTATGGGAAAAAATTCAGGGTGGATAGTGTTGAGGGTTAAGTGTTCTTTTTTTTTGTTTTATTTTTGTGTTCTGGCCTGCCAGGGAATTTTTACCCATTATCTGCTGGGACAACCTAACTACCGGTACTTAGGGGTTTTCACAAAGGACAAAGAGTGGCCGGGCCCAGGGTGGGGGGGGAGGGGGCAGAAAAAGGAGGGTGGGGACAGTTTTTAGCTAGCTTTTCCTCGGCTTCGGGGAAGGACGTTCGTGTGCTGGGTCGCGGAGCTGCTGCTTCTCCTTCTCCCCTCTTTGTTGGTGGCCTCGCACCCCCTGTCCTGCCAGGCATCGCCGTGGAGCTGCTGATCCACCTCATCCACTAGCCCAGGATCTCAGCTTGTCCCTGCTGTCCCAGCTGACTGTTTCCTCGGAGCCCTGCAGGAGCACCGGGACTGCCCGTCCGAGGGGGTTTGTGAAAACAAAGCCTCTCCTCCATCCCGTCTCAGCCGAGAGGGCTGTCCCGGGGCCCCTGGTTCTGTGTTCTTGTTAATGCTGTAGTTATTGTTGTTTGTTTGCCTGGTTATACTAGTAAAGAACTGTTATTCCTATCCCCAGATCTCTGCCTGAAAGCCCCCTTGATTTTAAAATTATAATAATTCAGAGAGAGGGGGTCTACATTCTTTCATCCCAAGGGAGGCTCCTGCTCTCCCTAGCAGACACCTGTCTTCTAGAACCAAGACAGTTACTTTCTTTGAGAGAGAGATCTCCCCACAGAAAAAGACACTGGTGACCCTGTCTCATCCATTGGTAGCTATAACCCCCCATTTTTCTCTCTTTTCACTTTGCCTCTTTATCCCTCTCTCCCCCTCTCTCTTTCTCTCCCTCTCATCTATCGCATAACCTATGTTGTTGGCACTAAAATAAAGGTCCATCTCACACAGGGGTAGCTCAAGGCAGGGCAACAATTTAACCAGAACTTCAGGTTTCAGGACGCTTTTGTGTGCTTCACATCTGACTCACAACCTTGGAAATTGTTGGAGATGGAGCATCTTGTTTCACCTTCTCTGTGTTCTAACATGCCAAATACAGATCCAAATTCACTGACTGCTGTAGAGTGAGAGATGGGTGTTTGTGAGGCAGAAGGTCATGAATGCGTATCATCTCCAAGCACATCATGAGGATAGATGACACCCAAGACAAGCAGAGCCTGCAGGAACTCAGATCATCTTAAGACATGAGGTTTTGGATACATCAAGAGGAAAATCCCATCCCATATGGATGGGACTTTCCACTATTTAGCTAAAGCAAAAGCCACTAGAAATGCTGTTTTTACAGAGAGGAACAAACACATGGGGATGCAACACTTGACTGACCAACTGACTGGAATCACACTTAGATTCTAATGAGAGACTAAATTCCCCCCAAAATGGCAAATAAACTGTCAGGATTCATGAGAAACAGCCTTGTAATGATTAACAGTTTTGTTTCTGTGAATGAGCATACATGGATGTCAGTACTGACATCAGACATAATCTCACCAACAGGAATCCCTTGCTCCCAAATCTAGAAAATTAATACCACACGCACAGTTCCTGGAACTACATTTTGCTAAACTAATTTTCTGCTATTTATAAGGATTTTCTCCCTGGGGAAAAAACAGGCAGGTGCTAAGATTTCCAGAAATCACAGTTGGTGATTTCACCATGTCAGGAGCTGAGGGTCAAGATTTTGGTGGCACCATCTCTAAACTATGACTGCTGTAGAGTGAGAGATGGGTGTTTGTGAGGCAGAAGGTCATGAATGCGTATCATCTCCAAGCACATCATGAGGATAGATGACACCCAGGACAAGCAGAGCCTGCAGGAACTCAGATCATCTTAAGACATGAGGTTTTGGATATACCAAGAGGAAAATCCCATCCCACATGGATGGGACTTTCCACTATTTAGCTAAAGCAAAAGCCACTAGAAATGCTGTTTTTACAGAGAGAAAAAAACACATGGGGATGCAACCACACTACTTTCAACATGTTGGCATAACTGCTTTATTTCAACCACATCTGTCTGACTTCTAGAGGGAAAATAAAAAGACAGAGAAGCAAAGTGAAGCTGAATTATCTCCTCATGCCCAGCTCAGAGGGCAGGGCAGCACTTGGAGGGACTGTAGGGACAGCAGTCCTTTGCTGTAGGGAGCACTGCAAGCAACTGTGGGGTGTCCTAGATGATGGCACTGTAAGCCATCAATACCAGCTTCAAGACAGTCCTTCCGACTTCCTTGGAGTGTCCTCATAGAGGCACATGTCTTGCATGTGGCCTGCCTATTTCTACCTGCACAGCCCGTATTGCTAAACAAGCTCCAACAAGTACTGGCGAAGAGATGGAAGCAATCCTTCAAGAGACACAGGCCATTCCCAGGGAAGCTGGGAACGTGGTAACACAACTGCAAATGATGGTGAAGGATCTGCACTAAACTAGCCCACCCCTGCCACCAGGATGTTATCAGCTCCAGAAAGGTAAGGAGAAGCCTCTCCCACAGAAACATGGGTGGTGATAAACAGAAGACAAGTGCTCTGTTTAGGAGATGCACTGTTACTCCTGAAAAACAGTGCAAGGGCTGCAAAACCTTTTTTCAGTAAAGGCACTTACATACCCTAAATCCACAGTGGATTTCCATTCATTGTCCACTAACACCAACACTGGAACCTGCAGACAAGCCACTGTACAGGTTTTTCCTTCAGAGATAAAGGGAACCTGACTGATAGCAGGAGGGAACCCCCTCTAAAAGAAAAGAGCCCCTCAGATGTCCCACATAAGCACACCAGCTACTCAGGCTGTAAGTCAGCAGCACCTCCACTCTCTGTTCCCCATTTCTTTGCTTGACCAGGAAGGTTGAACACTTACCTGGCCCAGGTTACTGGGCCAGAAACACAGCCATGCTGAAGAGCTGAGCTTCACTGCTATATCAGCTAACCCCAAAGGAGCACCATAATGGAGGTACCTTCCCCTGTGGACTTACACACCTGTACAAGTACAAGGGATTAACCCAGTATTAACCAGGAGAGCACTCAAAGACTAGTAGATAAATAGGGATGATGGGCTCTGGCTCCAGCTCTAAAGGGAAAGCAAGGGCATAAGCAAACCTTTTTAGCAGGTTCAGGGAGAAAAATGTAAAAAAAAACCCACACCTGTGCCAGTAAAAGCAGAGTAGCTCCACTTTCAGAATGGACTGATTTACTGGTTTTCCGTTTGGAAAGCCACCCAGGGCAGATTTGAGTTTTCCTCAGGAAAAAGGCTGAGTTTTCTCAACGTGCCCAGGGGATAGTGTAATATCTACCCCAAGAGCTGTGCTGGCTCTCAGAACCCACAGTGAAGGTTTTGATGACATTGTCCTGATGGCCAAGCAGCTTCTGGAGCGTAAAGGCATCAGGAAGTCCAGCCAAAAGGGAGCAGCCTGGACATTCTCCAGAGAGGTCTAGTAAAGCCACAGTAATTGTCAGAAGTCTGAGAATATTTACACTGTGCTCTACAGGAAGGTCTTGCACAGTCTTTACTGCTATGTTGCAGGAATGGGGATTTTAAATGCAAATGTCTTTACAGTGTTTGGGAATTTCCACTGGTATATAACTATAGGCAGATCAACAGCAGTCTACTTAGATGTGGCACAAGCAGATCTGTGAGATAAACCTGTCACAAGCACTAAATCCATCAGCTTGGGGCTCCTTAGAATAGATTACTGATGAGAGGAATGATGGGCTTGTCTTTACAAACAAGCTGTGGGTCCACTGATAAGATGTAGCTATCAGTGAGAGACAACAGAAACAATGGGATGGATTCCAGTAGAAGATCAAAGAGGCACTGAAAGAACACTATGAATTCCATAAAAGTTAAGAAGAGATTATACATTGTGGGGGGGGAAGGTATCCCAGGTATCAGGCGTTCTGGGAAGCCTGTACCTCTCAAGTACCTCAGCCTATGGGGAAAGAGAGAAGGGACAAGCGGCCGGGAATTAGGATAAAAAGGAGGCTGCGCCCTCCAAAAATTTGAGAGACCCCAGGGGAATGCCCCATGGCCTCTCCCTTTATTCAAATAAAGAAGAAGGACTCCTCTGTCTCCTTTTTGGACATAAACCTCTAGTGTTTGTGGATTAATTTTCCTGACACTGACCACTTGAGAAAGAAGACACTAAGGCAGATGAATATCTGGATTGACCTGGGACAGTTAATATTGTCATGATGCTGGCAGCATCACCCACAATGATAGCATCCTGTCTATGTGTCTCACAAGAAGTTTGTCTTTGATGAGACAAAAATCTGTGTCCTCCTCTGGTTTCTCTCTGTAGTACTTTTTGATGGACTGCAGCACAAGCGAAAGCAGCACAAGGCCCTCACATACAGTCAAAAATCCAGAAATCCAGAGATTCTGTACCCAGTAAATCAGGATTTCAGGCAAAAACAGGCAAGTTCCCTGCCTTCTGCAAGGAAACAACTGGCCTGGCCAGCATCAAGAGCAGTGGGTGTAACATTCTTTTATTTTGGTCAGGTTTCTGATACCATTTCACAGTGTCACGTATAAGGAGTTGAGGAAAGGCTAAGTTAAAAACCAGCCAGACTCTTCAGGCACTGTCAATGGCATGACACTGGCCTGTGGCTGCTAACAGTACCTGGTTAGGCTAAGAGTGAGCCCAAAATGCTATGCTAAAAAATCCACAAATACTCTACAAAATTACTACTATTTTATTCAAATAAACTATGCCAGGGTATCTAGAATGCAGACTGTGCTCCTAGAGAGAGCCTCCCTCAAGCAGACTTAAATACAGGTTTTCCTTTCCCCTCCCATCCCAGTAACCTTTTCCAGTCTCTGTTCAGCCAAGTGACAGCACACCCCAACTCACTGTCACACTTTTTAATTAAGGAAATTTAAAATGAATATAGGGAAAGCTTTTTCTCAATCTCTATTAAAACCTAGATTAGCTACATATAAAAGCAACTGTTTCAAAGCGCTCAGTCTAGTTTCTTTTTGGAAATAATCCCAACACCTACCATAGGTATTTCCTTCTTCTGCTCAAAAAAACAACACAGTTACCCAAGAGTTTTGTGTGAATATGGCATTTCATGCAATCAGGATCCTAATTTCTTTGTTTTCTCTGAAAGGGAACCAAATTGCACCAATGACTCATGCAATTTTCAAAGGCATTAGATTTTACACTACGTATCTATCTTCCCACGATGTCAATAGCACATGCCATTCTCTTATGGTCTGATTCTGAGGCTTTAGGGTTAGGGTTAGGAAGGGAATTATGCAGGATACACCTGGAGAGCAAAACACTACACCTTTTCTCTAACTCCAAATGGTCCCACACATCTGCAGATTTTGGATACAACACTTACCTTGGCTTGTAGAGGCAGCATGAGAGTCGTTTGGTTTGTACTTTGTGTCCGTTAATGAAGATCCTCATCCTGGGATCGATATAAAGCACAGCAGCATAGGCACGAAAGGAGCGGCGCTCCGGCTTGCTGCAAGACAGCCGTCAACTTCAGAACACGCCCAAGAGATACCCTCAGCAAAACAGACAGGTGAAATAAAAGGTCTTTCTATTTTAATTACCATGAAGCTACATTAAGCAAAGCTTTTCTATAAAGTTATTTCTACCTGTGTCTTCTCCAGACTTTCTGTTGAGCTGTACATCCTAACTACTGCTACAAGACACTGATATATACGTTACTGCAGCCTGAAGAGGGAGTTTGAATACATCTAGATAATAATGGCCAAAGATATAAACTGGACTATTTAACACTAAAAGTATGCCCCCCTACCAGAGCTTTTCTACCCTTCAGTGAGTCAACAGTACCCTGCCACAGAACCTGCACTACTCACTGACACACATGGTACTGCACCATCAGAAGAAAGAGGCAGTCACCAGTGGCAATCATGCCTGCCTTTCAAACAGGCATTAAAGATGCCGTGATCCCTTGGAGGGCCCCAAGGAGTTTGCTCAGTATCATCACTCTAATACATAAACAAAGCTGCTTTACAGGGCCTGACACTTCCTATGGAAAATTCAAGCACTTCAGGGAAGAAGCATGTAATCTCATCAAAAAGGTAAAGCTTGCTAGGTGTGCTCATGGAGCTCCAGGATTTAATCAAGCATTTGGCTCAGCTCAGTTTTTTGTTTTCAGGGTACAGGTGATCAACTCAGCAAACACTCAGCTCTCTCTAAACAGGGCCCTGTACTCTTCCACCCGCCCTCTGAGCACATCCTTCTTGCCCCTCCGCAGGGAGAAGTGCTCCCTGCTCCCCGAAAGATGGGGTGATGCACCCCACCTGCCTCCCATACCATCCCCACACAGAGGCTGACCTGCGCAGCACCTTGTGTTTTGCCACAAAATCACAAAACTGAAGAGCAGTTTGGGAAAAGCACTGATTCACAACCAGGTCTCATTCTGATAAAAACATCTTTGATAGGTGTAAAAAACGAAACATTTAGCTTAGGGCTCCTTGTTTTATGGTGCCTAAAGGACACTGAGTCTGCTGCTTTGGCTAAGCTGAGATCAGCCAGTGCAGGCATTCACCTCACTGCCACAACACCTATGGGCTGACACAAAAATGAACGCCAACTTGCTAAAGAACAAACTACAGATCTTCTAAATTCTCTAATTCACTACAAAAAGAGAAGCTTAAAAAAACCCCATGCACATGGTATACAGCCAAACCCTCCACCAAATCTGATCAGGGCCTGTTATGCCAGTCACACTTACGTTCCCTCTGGGGGTGTTTCTGCCATCTGAATATCTTGAGGGTCAGAAGTCACATCCAGCTCTGGCTCTCCATTATCCATTAGTTTGAGGTTAAAGATGATCACCAGGGTGCCTGAGCAAGTAACAAGTCGACCAGGTGAACCACAGCCAAACCCCAAATAACCTCACTTGTGACCTGTACCATCCACATGTACCTTTCTCACCACGTATCTTATTGAATTGGTCCATCACTTCCCGTTCTGATTTGAAAGGGGAATACTTGTAAATGAGCTCCGTCTCAATAGCAAATTTCTCCATGTTGTCCGTCACGGGTTCACAGCTCCGTGTGTTCCAGGTAGGTAGGGGAACGATAACCTGCAAATCCCATTGTACTGAGAGTGACTCAGGCTCTCCCACTCCAGTCAGCCCCTCTTGCAGGTCATGTTCCAGTGACTTATCCCTCCTGACAGCCCCCTAAATCACCATGAGAGTCCTTTCCAGCTTTTCAGTAGTTTGCATGTCTATCAAATGCTCATAGACCCTCTGGGTTGCCTTCTTGCAATACCAGTCCCAGAATCAACTACTCCCAAGTCAAATGTACGGTACTGGCTACTCACACACTCAATGGCTTCTTTCCCCTTCCCATGTAGCAACTTTCATAATACTGAAAAAACCACTCTGGCTTAATTTCTCTCTTGAGAAGAGCTCAGATATCCTTTACCCATATTTATCCTGATCTCAGTCTTTGATTTTTTAAAGCAAGGTGATTTCTGCCATTTAGAGCAAATATACAGACAAAATTATGAACTGCAGCTGCACATCAAGGACACAAATCCCATTCCAGAATTGTTGTCAAACCAAAAAAGTAGCCAGAGCTGCTGCAGGAATTAGAATTACTTTACTGTTCCCACCTGCTTTACTCATGGGCTGGCTACCAGCATGCACTGCCCCTCCCCAGCTTCTCTGCACAGGACCCTTCAATCCCTCCCCCATAATGGAAAATGCTGAGATACCACCCCAGTGCAAATTAAAAACTTTTCATTATCAACCTTGCCTGGAACAACAATTCCTGAATTATCTATTAAAATACACACGTTTTTTATAGGTAGAACTACACTGACATTTTATTAAAAAAAATCAAAAACATCTGTAAGAAGAGACACACCTGCAGTTAATGACCTGTGAGTAGCAACTTCAAACACGTTTAATTCTCCACATAAAATCCAATAAGAGAAGTAAAATTAAATGCATCTCAAATTTTCTGGGAAAAGGAAAATGCAAGATGTCTGGGCATGTCCTGAACCTAGCACAAGCACACCTTTAAGTGACTGAAATAAGCCCTTCAAACTTGCTCTACTCTAGAGAGACTTCTCAATTAGAAGTAAATTTTAGAATTAAAACCAAAAGGAAATAAAATTTGTTGACTGTGCAGAAGCCCCACAAGCATAATACCAAAAGAAAACCATACACTGACCCCACCAGAGTCACAAACAGCCCTGACAGACTCTTCTGTGAAAGATGGGCAAGTTCACATGAGGCAGTATTCACTGTATTAGTTCATAACAAGAAGCACATGCAAACCTCATTGATGCCTTCTTCCTCATGGAACGTCCGTGACAAGAGGAGGCAAGTCATGGTGTTATCCTTCTTTGTGAACAGGATAAAATCCTTCCCAATCCGCATGGAACCCCTGTAGACAGAGGTCAGACTGTGTGTTACACCTGATGTACCACACTGTTCAGAATGCAGCCCACATTACTGAGCTTTCTTCCCATTATGTTCAGTTATGAGATGCCAAAACGAGGTTAGGCAGAAGGCCTGAAACAGCAACTACCATTTCCCTCTAAACATCTCACTCCTTTCAGAAGGCATATCAATCCGGGCACTTTCACAACATATAAAACATTTAACACTGGTCACAATTAAAAGGTGCACAGCATTGCAGACTCGTACTACGTAGAAAGTTTGAATAAAAATAAAAAAAATTAAAAAGACAACTGATGTGAGATGTGACAACAACCTTTAAATCTCTGAACAGAAATATAAGTGAGAACACAAGCACAATCCCCATTTCACTGTACCGAGATTCAGGCACAGTAGTCTGGATACAGAAAATTCATTTTCTAAACTCACTAAAGCCTTACCGACACTTCAGCTAAGGCAGCTTGTTGTCATAAAAAGGGACAGTTCCCTCTTCCTCCCCATTCTCCTATCCCAAATAGTCTTTGCATCTTCTCTATCTTCTCTACAAAGTTATCCTGTTAGCAAACTCAACCAAAACACCCTAACAGATAACAATTAACATTGCATGGAAAAAAGTATTAGTATTATGTCAGCATTTCTCTTCAGACTGGCTTAAGTCCATACCACAGCCATACCACAACCTACCTTTTGCATGCAGCAGCTCCAGGCAGCATTTCTCAGATGTAAAACAGTATACCTCTTGCTCAAGGTTAAGAAAGGACATAGATCTGTTCTGGAAGCATACAGTCAGGATCTGGGATCAGCCCTGCACTGCAGCTGAACTGACAGTGTCTCAAGAAACCCTAATCCTGGATTTTCACCCCTGGTTATAGAGTCCCACTGATTTCCAAGTAGGATGCATATAATCAAGCCACATGGGTGAGCACAAAGCACAACAGCCAGAGTAAGTCACAAAGCTCTGTAACTTTTCCAAAGACACAGCAAATTTCTTCCTCTTTCCTAGGAAATCCACTCCAACCAGTAGGATTCCCTTCCCACATGTGCTCCTCTGCACTTAATCCCATCTCTCCTCTCATTGCTTCCATCATCCCCCTTCCCCCTGCATTTGTTTGATTTAAGAACAAAAAGTAAAAGTTCAAGTCCATCTGCCTTGTATCAGACAACTTTCCTGTTGAGAGGCTGCAGCACTATCTTGCTCAAATTTTACCTGACCGTAACAGGGAGATTACAATTTTCTTTCCAGCTCTTCCATTCTTTTCCCCAAGCTCTGACCCATACCCTCTGCCTTATGGAAACATAGTGCCAAAACACTGTCATCAGCTGTACAGAGCCTTCTTGGCCACTAGAAAACTACAGCAGATTTGACAGAGCTCCTGTCTACCAAACCAGGGTATCTTAGAGTTCATCTACTTTTTTTTTTTTCTGGAAAAAGTGCTATATACCACTGAGCAAAAGGTACATCGATCACCTGGACTATGACCTCCCCAACCTCAGGAGGCTGGCTCTTGTTGTACCTACGATTTCAAGCCGTTCCCATACTGTCCGATTTGAGTGGACTCAGGTGATCGCTTGGCTGATTTACCAAACTGGATAACACTGGCAGCTTCATCTGCAGCAAGAGACAAGGAACAAAAAAGGCTTATTTCAGGGTACAGACACATACACACACATACTTCTTTTAGATAAAGAAGGAAGATAACTCCTTCACCACTGGAAATAGGCCAGAAAAGAGGCCAGAAGCCAAAGCTGAAGTTCCATCCTGAAGCTGTACCACAGAGCCCTGTGAGATTCATGCTGCGTGAGGGCACTGATGTTACCAGAAGCTTTGTACAGGTGCCATGATGCTGACAAAAAGAGTTTTAAGTTTCAGTCTAGTTCACTATCCCATCTGAACTGCATGAAGACATTTCTTCTTACCAAAAAAGTTGTCAGCTCACATAAATTAAGACCCCAGGATACAGTGGATCTGTTGCACCCCATGTGCCACTGACACCACACACTTGAGAGCACTGGCACTAGAGCGTAAGTCAGGACTACTATAAAGGTCAGGAATCCAGAATAAACACTGCTATTTCTTCACAGGGCTGAGCTGAGCACTCTGGTTAATTAAAGGACTAGTAGGACACAAGCTAACTTTGGCAGCAGATTGCTGGAGCCCTGGCAGCAGGACAGCTGGGGAGAAAGGCAACATAAGTAGGTCCTACAGCAATTAGCAGAGGATCTCATTAGCACAGGACAAAATGAAAGGACACAATGGCTTTACAGCTGAGAGGGTCTGTCATTTTTAGTTCCAGCCTTTCTATTGTTCAAGGGATAAAGCCTTTTAAAATCATCCCTAGGACAGAATCATTTCTTTCCCTTCCCCCAAGAGATAATAATCATTTTACCAGAGCATTTACTAGGAAAAATAAAGTTTAATTCCAGAGACAAGTAACACAAAGTGCCTTGTTGTGAGGGCTAAAAACAAATGCATACATAAGTTACAAGGAAGCACAAGACATCACTCACCCCACCAGGCAGATACAGTGAGGCTGAGCCCATGGACAAGCCAGATTTCAGCACGCAGGAGACTCACACAGGCCTATCAGCATTGGCCAGTTTTACAGTAAAATATTCATTACTAACACCATTGGTTTGACATGACATCACTGAGCTGGGTCAGAATCCCATTTTCAGTTGTTAAAGACATGAATACAGGAGAACAACTATGCAAACACCTTGCTGCCTCAATTGCAGCTACTCTTAATGGAGCTCCACCACTATTCCAGAAACAGCTTTGGACTGGATAAGGCCTTCCCTTCAGCCTACTGGTATTTTCTAGCCAAAGAAAGAAAACACCAGAATGTCTTGTATTTGAGATCTGGGTAAGGATGTCGGTGATGATGATATTGTTACTATTACTCCAACTACTACTGCTGTGTTATTTTTAAAGCTTAGTAAGGAAAACAGATAGGAATATTCCAAAAAGAGGACTATTGGAACCTTTTTGCTCTACAAACATTTTTCAGTAACTATTTTTAAGAAACTTTTAGGAAGCCTAAAATGGGTAAAAAGAGTAGTTACCCAAAGCACTTCCCCTCTCAGGAAAGTGACCAGATGGTTTATCACTCAATGCTGGATGTTTGAAACCACCCTATTACGACTCCTCTTTCAGGGCAGAGGGATTAAGGTGATGCTGGGCAGAGAGGACTGTGAGGTAGCACCTCTCTCCAGGCTGTCTTTAGGAGAGATTTAATACTTACATCCTCCCAAGAAGCAAGATACTAATGATTTTTTATTTTTTCAGTTCTTTATAGGCTCTGGAGGGTGTTTCACTTAAGGCTATTTTAGTCACACTATTTTTGTTTTGTTATGCCTCAGAGTCACTGGATTAAAAAAAAGCCAAACTCCCCGGCAAGAAAAATGGGGGAAGGAGATCTATGCAAAACAAGGAAGAGAAAAAAACAAGATAAAGAAATTCATTAAAGATGGCCAAGACAGCAGGTTGATGTTCAAAGCCCAAGAAATCAAGGGCACATATAAAAAGATTCTTCACAAGAAACACTGGATGCCTGGGATGAAGGAAATGGTGGATGAAGTTGTTCAGTTCCTAAGTGCTCCTGAAGTCAGACCCCATTTTGCTTGTTGAACAGAGTCCTCTTGTATCTCCATGGTCTTCAGCTGAGAATGCACTAAAGAAAGCCCCAATCTTAGCAGAGAAAATTATATTTCCTGCCTTCTCCACAAATTCATCTGCTGTATTCACATTAGGTGAAGTATTTGCAGCAGACTCAACAGCATTCTCAAAAGACATCCCAGAGCTGAAGGATTTAATTCACTACCTGGGGAAAATTATCCTAAAGCCAAATTGAACTTTCCCAAGGATAGAGGAACAAAGGAGAAGCTGTGAGGTCCTTTGACACTGTAACAAACACAGGACATGAACCCCATATGGGGCACTGACTAGAAACAGTGACTGACAAATCATTTTGATATATGTTCCTGTAATTAATTTTAAAAATCTGTTAACTTTAGAGTAAACATCAATGTTCGGGTTAAAGATTTAACAAAGTTTAACAAGATTTAAACAAGGTTAAAGAGACATTTTCTCCTGAGAACTGTGCAGACTGCTCCCCTGAAAGTGGCCCCCAGGAGTCACTGTCCACACACACAAGTGTGTACACACTCTAAAATAGGAGTCAGAGTTCCAGTTAAACAGTGTTCCGCACCATCATGAGCCTTGGATAAACAGTATTTTTAAAACACAAGATCTAATAAAGCAACCAAGACACTACTACTTAATTAACTGCTTCCATTAAAACAAAAGTTGTTTTGAGCTTCCATACTTCAAAAATACAATTGAAAAAGCAGGACCTGATATATTTGCTTCAATCTCTCAAAAAGACATGGAACAAGCCCTCTTAAAAACTATTAGATGCCAGACTGGGCTAAGTCTGCAGAGATTTACAAAGGCAAGTCACACCTGACAGATTTGGTCACCTTCTACAAGGCAGCACCTTCTGTCCATATAGAGAGAGCAGTGGGTATTGTTTGGCTGGACTTCAACAAAGTGTTGGACACAGCTTACCACAGCCTGTTCCTGGACAAACTGGGGAGACACAAATCAGGCAAGTGGTATACAAAACAAGTAGGGAACTGGCTTATGGGTCATGCTCAGAAGTGATCATCAATGGTTTTCACTCCGGCTGGCAGCCTGTCACAAGCAGAGACCCCAGGGACTGATGCTGTGCCCCACATTGCTCAACATCTCCATACAGAATCTGGATCCTGGGGTGCTTTTGCACCCTCACCAGCTTTGTTGATGGAGGTAAATCAGGCACATAAGGAATGCTTTCTTAGACACCTGGACAGGCTGGAATAGTGGGGCAAGCAAGATTGTGTCTGAAGTTCAAGGGAAGTGTAAAGTCCTGCACCTAGGACCAAATAACCTGAGAGCCCAGCACAGTCTGGAAACCGCAGGTTGGGAGGAGCAGTCTTGCTGGAAGCGTCCTGGTGGACAACAAGCCAAGTATGATCCAGCAGTGTTGCACAGCAGCAACTGAGGCAAACAGTATCCTGGGCTGTATCCACAGAGACATTGCCAAAGAGATGGAAATGTGATTATCCCACTCAACTCCATGTTTGTCAGGCCCCACCTGCAGTACTGTGTCCAGTTCTGTCTCCTCAATTCAGGAGAGATGGAGACAGACTGAACAGGATGCAAAGGAGATGATCAGAGGCCTGCAGAATCTGTCCTATGAGAAGAACTAGGTCTCCTTCCTTGAGAAGAGAGGGCTCAGGGGAAATCTCCTCATAGTATTACAGTACTTGAAGGGTAGCTACAAAGAAGATGGAGTCTCTCCCTTCCCTAGGATCCACATGAAAAAGAGGCAATAGATACAAGTTGCACTGGGAGAGGTTTCTTCTTAAAATAACTAAGAAATTTTTTAGAGATGAATCAGTTATTTAATCAATCACTGGAACAACCTCCCCAGGTATGTGGTAGAGTCCCCATCACTGGAGAGACAAAGTGCAAAATCATCTTTTTCCTTCCCCATGAAAGGCTAGTACAAATGAACTTTGAGGTACTTTCCAACCTGAGCACTTCTATGATGAAAATGCCAGGTAGAGACTTATTTTCTTCAATTGCTTAAGAATTGCTTAGAAAACTACAGTCACTTCCTAAACTAGTTGTTATACTTTCTCAACCTAGAAGTTGATCTACTGAATCATTCAACCTGTATTTTGACTCTTTAAATTCATGCAGCATTTTCAGAGCCAGGCATTAGGTAAAAGTTCAAGCCAGAGTAGTGATTTCACTGATAGTATCAGAAATCTGATGTGCTGCAGGAGATCTATTGTTTGGTTTTCTATGGACTCCTGTCTAGCTCCTTACATAAAAGCCAAACTTTCAGGCCAGTACTATTATATTCTCTGTGTTGGGGGTGGAGGGTACTTATTGGATGGTAATATATTTTCTAATATTGGAAAATAGGAAAAAGTTCTTCACCAAGTGGTGGTCAGGCACTGGAAAAGGCTCCCCAGGGCAGCGGTCATGGTCTCAAGCCTGACAGAGCTCCAGGAGCATCTCCCAGGCACAAGGTGGGATTTTGGGGTGTCCTGTGCAAGGCAAGGAGCCAGACTCCATGAACCTGGTGGGTCGCTTCCAACTCAGAAGATTCTATAATTCTGATACCTCTCTGCAGGACATGATGGTTCTTTTGAAAAGAGCTGTCCTGTGACATCACTGAATCCTCAGACCTTTTGGTAACTGACAGAATTCACAGAATGACTAGGTTGAAAGAGACCTTCAGGATCATCAAGTCCAACCCATGCCCTAACACCTCAACTAAACCATGGCACCAAGTGCCACACCCAATCTGTTTTAAACACATCCAGGGATGGTGACTCTACCACCTCCCCCAGCAGACCATTCCAGTAAAAAACCTTTCACCCCTTCAGTAAAAAACTTTTTCCTAATATCCAACCTAAATTTCCCTTGGCGCAGCTTGACACTGTGTCCTCTTGTTCTGTCAGTTGTTCTGTCACTTTCTCTCTTGTTGCTCAGAGAAAGAGACCGACACCCACCCAACTACAACCACCTTTCAGGAAGCTGTAGATAGAGAGTGATAGGGTCACCTCTGAGTCTCCTTTTCTCCAGGCTAAACAACCCCAGCTCCCTCAGTTGTTCCTCACAGGGCTTGTGTTCCAAGCCCCTCACCAGCCTTGTTACCTCCTCTGGACATGCTCAAGTATCACAACATCCTTCCTGATCTGAGGGGCCCAGAACTGGACACAGAACTCCAGGTGCAGCTTCACCAGTGCTGAGTACAGGGGGAGAATGAGCTCCCTGCTCCTGCTGGCCACACTATTCCTGATCCAGGCCAGGGGCCGTTGGCCTTCTTGGCCACCAGGGCTCTCTGCTGGCTCATGTTCAGCTGCTATTACCAGTACCCCCAGGTCCCTTTCTGCCTGGGCACTGTCCAGCCACACTGTCCCCAGCCATGACTACAGTGTCAGCTGTACAGTACAGCTGTTTACAGTACAGATGGCTACAGCTTGAGTACAAATGTATTCTGATCTTGAGACCACACAACCCAGAGTGACCATTAAGACAGCCAATACAGCACAGCCAATACAGAATGCAACTGCAGCAGGAATCAGTTGACAAACACTAATTTTCAGAAATGAGGAGTTGTCATTTGGCTTGCTAATCAGAAGTCATCAGAGCGCTCAAATCTGACCAACTGTCTCACTAGAACTTTCTGTTTTCAGAGCCTGCCAGATGAATCTAGAATTGCCCAAGACAGAACAAGGCCCAAGAGAACAGCAACAAGACTGAGTAACATAGAGAATATGTTACTAGAACAGTTAACTTGAGCCCTTCAAACTCTTCCCTCCATTTAGAAGTGCCCAGATGCAACTGGGTTTATTCACTCATCATCCCTAGACGATGCCTCATCCTGCCTCGAAGCCATCCTTTCAGCTGACTTGGCAAGATCCCATGCTAGCACGGGCTCCAACAGCACTACAGCAAATCATGGAGCTATTCTTTTTAACATGTCAGCTTTATGTACAATAAAAACAATTTTTAATTGAAGTTACCAAGCACAAAAATAAAACACTCCCAAGATCCATGATTTCTTGTTGAAGCAAGGTCTATATAAAGGGAGAAAAGTCCAATAAAAGGTTTTCTGCTGACATCGCTTAAAGTCAGATAGGAGATCTTCAGCATATCTTTAAAACTGGTAGACCCTGCATTACAAGAAATTAAAGCTCAGATCCCTACAGCCAGGGATGGAACCAGAGGCCCATGCAGGGAGTTAGAATGAAAGACTCCTTAGGTGCTTCTATTCATGCTGACAGGCAAATGGTGCAGCACACAGAACTTCCACCTGGCTGCCCTTTGTCAAGCATCAAGACAGTCAACATGAATTACATGGTATTTGCCATATACAATGCATAGTGCTATGAAATACCTCTGCAACACACAGTATCTGCCATTCTTTACTGAGCATTTCAGACTATCAGGATAAAACTCAACATTTAGCTGAAAGATTAGACAAAAGAAGCCACTTAATAGCTGTCCTGGGTAACCCAAATATTGTATTCCATACCCATCTGTGCCTAAAATTGATTGTCTCTTTAAGACCATACCTGGTGGTATGGCCAGAATCATAGGGCTGGGGGTGGGGGCAGGAAAGTGTCAAACTCTTTGAAAGTTAAGGCACTCTGGCAGAGCTTTCTCTCATCTCTCATAGCTTTTGCCCATGGCAGAGGCTCTGCTTTCGTTTTTTTTTTTCCTCGGTTTCTCTCTGACCTCCAGAGGGGGTCAGTTGCATATACTGATGGAGCTGCTGCCACCAGACAGATAAAAGGCACGGCTGCCATCATTTTCCCTTTGTCTCCTCACATGCAGTTGCCCACGGCAACCATCATCTTGGGGAGAGGGGTCACTTTACCATTCTGAATTTCTCTTTGTTCCCAGGGAGTCCATGAGATTTAGCAATTTTGTATCTAGTGATTATTTACTGTTATTTTTGCTTGTTAGTAAACTTACCTTTTTCACTTATATTTACACATATTAATTTCTTGTGGAAAGGGAATGGTTAAAGCTAAAATAGCTCAGTTCAGAGCATCCCCCTTAAATTATCTTAAACCAAGACTATAGCCAATATTTAAATCCCATCTTGCCACAAAACCAGCAATTCAGAAGCAACAGCAGTATAAAAGCTGCCATGAAAGTCTGTGGCATTAGAACAGACATCTGGCATCTTCCAGAGAAACACAAAGTTTTCAACACAGGCAGAGAAGGTTGTATTTTGTCTCCCTGATCCTAGAGATTACAAGAAGGCCACACTTCAATCTCAGAACTTTTTTTACGGATGGAGCTTGTTTCCTTCAGTTACACTGGTGGAAGAAAAGTACTCTTGGGAGACCTGTTCAGCATTCTTAATTGTATTCCAAAGAATATACAGAAGGTACCTAGAGTTCAAACCAATTTCCTTCATGGAAGTCACAAATCTGTGTATCAAAGCACAAATTAAATTGAATTAAATGCTTCATATTTGTACTGGTTTGGGCTGGGACAGAGCTCAATCTCTCCATGGTAACTTGCATGGAACTGTGTTTTAGAGAAGAGTGTTGCTAATACAGAGGTTTCTTCATTAGTGCTGAGCACAGCTTACACAGCATCAATGCCTTTTCTGCTCCTCAAACTGTACCACCAAGCAGACTGGGTTGCACAAGGAGTTGTGCGGGGACACGTCTGGGATGGCTAACCCAAATGACCCAAGGGATATTCCAGACAATACCATAAAATCCCAGAATTGTTTGGATTAGAAGGGGCCTTAAAGATCATCTTGTTCCACCCCTTGCCATGGGCAAGGATGCCTTCGCCTAGACCAGGTGGCTCCAAGCCTCATGCAACTTGGTGTAGGTGCTATCTAGATAAAGCTGGGGAAGTAGGAGGAAGAGAAGGGGCATGTGGGGCCTTTCATCATTTACGTTCCTAAGCCACTGTTTCACATGATGGAGGCTTGCTCTCCTGGGGATGGCTGAACACTTGCCCGTCCATAGGAAGTGGGGAATGAATTCCTTGGTTTACTGTGCTTGTGTGCATGGCTTTTGCTTTCCCTATTGAACTGTCTTTATCTCAACCCATGAAATTTTCTCACTTTTTACCCTTCTGATTCTCTCCACCATCCCAGTGGAGGAGGAATAAGCAACAGTAATGGGCTGAGTTGCCAGGTGGGATTAAACTATGAAAATTTCATAAGAGGAACTTAAAGTACTGAAGAATCAGTGCAAAAAACATTAGTTGTTGCTTATTTTCTTTGTCTTCTTCAAATTCACCTCCCAATTTCACTGCCCTGTACAGAGCTCCTCAAAGGATGATTTACCAGTCCTCAAGACTCAAAGACAGGTTGACAGCGCTGCTCATTGATGCTAAATAAAAACAGAAAAGCTTTTAGCTTTCTTCTGGCTAGATACAACACTGATTTACACCACTATTTACAAGGCAGAAATACATTTGTTATATTCTTCTCATATTACTAAAATTTTATGTTGCCTAGTATTGATCTCAGACACAATGTCCATGATGAAATAATGGCAAACTGTTTTCAAAGCAGAGCCTTTAATTTCTGCACACCTTCTGGTCAGAGCTGAGATACACTGATCACCTGGCAGCCAGATGGGGAAAAGGTTTATGCCATCAAAATGCTTGTTCCCCTTCTTGCTCCACTATTCTCACTTCAGCCCCAAGGCCAACTTCATTGTACTGGGAAACTTCAGGCCAAGCTGACCCAACCCTAATGCAGCAAAACAATTTTCTTTTGACCAGATTAGCTTTCTGCAATGGAAAAGGTAAATGGTTTGCTATGTAATATAGCGTGAAAGAGCTACTGGAGAGGCAGGAACATGTGTACAGGCACGGAACATGCCCTCTTCAATGAAACTAAGCTGTTAATTCAACTGAAACCATAACATGAAACCTCAGCTTGCAAATGCAAGTATAACTTTCTGTCACTTACTTGAATCCATTCCTGTTCCATCATCCAAAAAACATAGCATGAATCCACCTCGCAGGTCCTCTCGTCGCTCTGCAAGGGAAGACTTACTCATTGCTCCCATAAGCAGAAGTTAAAAGTTCTACAAAATGGGATCTGTGTTAACAACTGAAGTAACACAACAAATGGGACTTTTACACCTGCAATATGACTAAGCTGTAAGAAAGAACACCAGATTTTTGTTACAGAATGACTAATCACTTCTGTACTACAAAACTGTGTTGTGTCAGTGTAGTTTTTTAGCATCCATTAAAAACAGTGACTTCACTGTGATTTCGCCTGACCTCAGGTGAAGGTTGACTTAATTGCTTCCCCAAGATATTTGTAAAAGATACCCCTTTTTGAAAGACAACAGGCACTATGGCACAGAAGAAATGGTAGAACAATAGAATTAGTCCAGTTGGAAAAGACCCTTAAGATCATCATGTCCAACCACAAATGTAACCCAGCTGAGTTCACTAAACCAGGTCCCAAAACACTAGATCTATACATTTTTTAAATATGGGTAGACAGTGACTCCCCCACTGCCCTGGGAAGCCTGTTCCAGTGTATGACTACACTTTCAGTGAAGAAATTTTCCCTGATATCCAATCTAAACTTCTCCTGGTATAACTTGAGGCTGTTTCCTCTTGTTCCTGTCACTTGTTACCTGGAAGAAGAACCCAACCCCCACCTGGCTGCCCTCTCCTGTCAGGGAGCTGTAAGAGTAATAAGGCCCCCCTGAGCCTCCTTTTTTCCAGGCTGCCTCCCCCCAGCTTCCTTAGCCACTTCTCACCAGACTTGTGCTTCAGCTCCTTCTTCAGCTTCCTTACCCTTCTCTGGACATGCTCCAGTCTCTCAATGTCTTTCTTGTCTTTCTTGTCTGGAGCAGATCAGTACCAAACCCAGGTTGCCTAAGCACCCTTTCTCTTATTCTATCAAGGACAACAGACATTTGCAGCCTAAATCCAAGGTATCTACTGACTTAATTGCTGACATGCAAGAAAGCAGCAGGAGTGACTTACCAGTATAAATGTCTATTCTCGTGGCATCTGCATCTCTACAAAAAAATAAAACCACAACTATTATTCAAATGTTAAACGGAAATGAAGCTAAAAATCCAGGCATACAAAAGCATTTCCAAAATAACTTGGCTGCACAGATCAAAGTCCACAGAGGCCTCACAGTCATCACTGACAGGAAACATTTTCCTACTTTATGTCTATTTGAACCTAAACTCGAGCATAAGACATTGCTGGCACACAAACAGTTCTGGTGACAGTAAGTAGCACTGGCATTCTAAGAATTCTGGGATTGGGATTGGGAATCAAATGAGTACACGCCTATGAGCTCCCTCCTATACAAAGGAAACAATGCCTATAGTTTTTCTGTCAAGCTGCCTACAAAAGGTTTAGTAACTCCACATAAAGCTTCATCCCAATACATTTACAGATTGTTACAGGAAACTGTCATTACAAGATCACTGAAGTGAGGCCCTTCACACATGGCATCCTCCTTTGTATCTGAAAGTACAGCATGTACACCACTACTTCCCTCTTCCCAAATCAGCGTTGGTTTGCCGACTAAATGCCTGGAGCTGTAGTGCTGTAACAAAACCCCACTTGGCAAATGCCACAGCCACTTTGTTTCAACTCAGTACCTCCTGCCCAGCCAAGCTACAGTCTTCCTAGAAGACAACCTCTCTATAAGCCAGAGGGGAACCAAGAGGTGAAGGGAAAACCACCCTCAAAGACCCTACTTTTTATTACTTGTAGCAACACTGAACACAGCACCAGCTCACTAAGGCTTGCTCCAACACACACACACACACACACACACACAGCTGATTCTCTAAACAGAAGCTTTCCAGCCCAAAAATGCCCCAGTTTCAGCACCTTACATCACAAAATGCACACTGTGACAAATCACATTTGAGAGAAAACAATCCTAAAATATTTCCACAGTGTTTCATGAAAGTACTTCCTGCAGCTCAAGAGAAAAGCATGCAAAGCTTGGGAGGCTGCTACAGCAGGGATTCCCCACACACACGAGAGAGGTGACCCAACACCTGCAATTTCCAAAAGACCATATCTCCTGAAGCGTCAAAATTCCTTTAGCTGTTCTTGCTCTATTTTTCAGCATCCCACTTCTGATTTGATTTTCATGTTTATTGTCATGTTTGATACTATGACTATTTAGATATCAGAAGAGTCACAGCTCCTGTAATATTTTAGCCATTTCTTTACACAAAAAGGCACACTGTTTTTTTCTTTAAATCTATCTTGTGTCTGCTATCAATTTACTTTCGAATATGAGTTGTTCCAGGATTCATTCAAACCTGTCTTTCCAGGAACAATTTTTTTTTTTTTAGGAGTTTGATGTGCCAGTGTAAGAGGAGCAAGTGAAATATTCATACTAAATTGCAGCAATGTCTTCTATTTTCTTGTAAAATCTACTAGAAGTGAAAATTGCTTTAGATCAATGTTGAGGGTTAGGTGGGAATTTTTACCCATTATGTGCTGGGAAACCTAACTACCGGTACTTAGGGGTGCTCACAAAAGACAAAGAGTAGCCGGGCCCAGGGTGGCGGGGGAAGGGGGCAGAAAAAGGAGGGTGGGGACAGTTTTTAGCTGGCTTTTTCTTCGGCTTCGGGGAAGAAGGACGTTCGTGCGCTGGGTCGCGGAGCTGCTTCTTCTCCTTCTCCCCTCTTTGTTGGTGGCCTCGCACCCCCTGTCCTGCCAGGCATCGCCGTGGAGCTGCTGATACACCTCATCCACCAGCCCAGGATCGCAGCTCGTCCCTGCTGTTCCAGCTGACTGTTTCCTCAGAGCCCTGCAGGAGCACCGGGACTGACTGCCCGAGAGGTTTGTGAAAACAAAGCCTCTCCTCCATCCCGTCTCAGCCGAGAAAGCTGTCCCGGGGCCCCTGGTTCTGTGTTCTTGTTAATGCTGTAGTTATTGTTGTTTGTTTGCCTGGTTATACTAGTAAAGAACTGTTATTCCTATCCCCAGATCTCTGCCTGAAAGCCCCCTTGATTTCAAAATTATAATAATTCGGAGGGAGGGAGTCTACATTCTTTCATCCCAAGGGAAGCTCCTGCTCTCCCTAGCAGACACCTGTCTTCTAGAACCGAGACAATCAACTAATACATAGGTGAATTAAATCTTAACCAAAGTTACCTTGGGAATTAGGTAGCCTCAGGCACATACCTGGCGTTATCTACAAGTTCAGCAAGGGCACCAAACAGGAACTCATGGGTAGTTCTGCAATGAAACATGGAAGTCAGCAGAATTACATCAACACTTAAAAAAAGAGAGACCTTTAAATAAATGAGAATCTCAACTACATTTTAAATAAATCCAGTCAAATGGGTACAAAACTATGGTCTGGCTGACAGCAGACTAGGAATGAGTGATTTCTGTCTGCTAGAGGCAGCCATGCAGCAGCCAGTCTGCTCCAAACTGCAGCTCACTATGGTCTAAAACATCGCAGCTACACAGACATGATACAGAACATGATGATCCAATGAACCAGCCTATGACCCAGTCAACAGTTCATGGAAATCCTTATTCACCACACTGACAGATCTTTTCACAGCAACTAAATACTGCCTATAAGTAAATATGGCCAGATGAGGATTATCATAGAATCACAGAACAGTTTGAGTTGGAAGGGATCTTAAAGCTCATTTCATTCCAATCCTCCTGCCATGGGTAGGGACACTTTGCTCCAAGCCCTGTCCAACCCTTGAACACTTCTGGGGATGCGGTAGCCACAGCCACTCTGGGCAACAAGCCATGAACAATATTATGAACAAGGTGCGTCTCCCCCCTGCACACAGTCCCATGGCAGAAGTTATTTATGACAGAAAATAGCTTCCAGATCCTGACTAACATCCGGCAGATGCAACTGCTTCTAATCCTGAGAAAGACTCCATTGTACCATGCCACCTTCATAACTTAATGCTAAAATCATGAACCCAGCTATTACTTCAGCACAATCTCGAGAGACATGTTTAGTTTCCAGCCTCTTAACTGCCACCTCTTATAAGCAGCTCCCATTTGGAAGCCATTAGTTATATGCCTCAACATTGAAAGAATTGTGCCCAAGCTGACAACCTAACTTCAAAGTCTAACAATTATTTCAAACATAGATGAGCCACATCCACCATAACGTTAACAACAAAGACGTGGAGAAACTGTTGATGGGATTTGCTCCTCTAGGTTGTTCAATGAAGAGACCAAGACCTCAGAAACTAGTTTTATCAACATGTTTCAGTTTGCACAAAACCTTCACGTATAACCTGTTCTCGCCACTACACAAAAATACCAACAGGTGACCAAAGAGAAGACATTTGTTCACGTTTTCAGCTTTCCAAGGACAGACACATAGGTACTTCCCACACATAAAATATATAGCTGTCCACATTGTTAATAACCACAAAACAAGCTTTCAATACCCATCTTCAGCATGACCACACTGAACCATCAACACAGCTCCAGTCAGAGGAAAACACATCAAACCTTCAAAGTTATCACTAAAACCACAACAAAGATTTCCGTATCTTCACTGTCCCGCAAAGATAAGATCAGTGAGAACTGTGTTTGGAAAGCTATCTACAAATCAGAAAGCTTCCATAGAAACACAATCTCAGTGTTCCTTCCTTTGAACAGGATTTCCTGCTGTCCTGTTTTCAGCAGGGATAGAGTTAATTTTCTTCTCAGTAAGTGTTACGGAGTTATGTTTTGGATTTAGTGTGAGAATAA
Source organism: Poecile atricapillus (assembly GCF_030490865.1). Classification (NCBI taxonomy): domain Eukaryota; kingdom Metazoa; phylum Chordata; class Aves; order Passeriformes; family Paridae; genus Poecile; species Poecile atricapillus. The sequence continues at coordinate 13,979,022 of NC_081264.1, read as the reverse complement.
CATTGATAACACATGGATGTCTGTCACGCATACCCTAAGTCAAGGACTTTTGGGTGTCCTATGCTAGTCAGCTATACAAGAAGCTGGGAGGGGATGGCTAGGGCAGCTGACCCAAACCAGCCAGAGAAATATTCTGTACCACAGAATGTTCTGCTCAGTTACAGCTCCTACAGGGGAGCTGGCCAGTAAGGGGACAGGTTGGGCATGGGTCAGTGGGTGCTGAGCAATTGTACTGAGCATCACTTGACTTTTGGGGCTTATTCCTCTTTCTCTTTTTCCTATTATTATCATATCTTTCTTCACTCCAATTTTTGAACTGTTCTTATCTCAGCCCATGGGTTTTAGCCTTGTTCGATTCCCCATCCCACCGGGGAGATGACTGAGCAGGTACATAAGACTATAGATTTCAAGTGTTCTCTTGAGTTTACAAGTGTCTATTCAGCTCCACAGGTCAACATTACAGAAGTTTATTTAGGAAGTAATCCATACGCAAATGGGTGCTTCAGCACTAGTAACTATGCTTCCTGAGCACCTTTTACTCCACAATTTTAAGAATACTTCAAAGAAAAGATGCAAGTAAGAGAAATAAGGACTTCCAAAGAAAGATGCTAGAACAGAACAACTGATAACACAGCTATAGATGATAAGAAAGGCAAAACATAACATCTCCACATAGCCCAACACTGTACTGACCTCAACCGTCTCCCAAAACTACTTCTTGTGCTGACACAAGCAAAGGGAAACCTTGTTACAAGCCAATTAAATTCACTCCAGCTATTTATCACTAACAGAAATGAATATACACTTCTAAGTAGACTTCAAAGTCTTCTACTCAATTTATGAATTTGAACACACTTGTCAATATCTAACTAATGTCCCATGAAGTGCTTTGGCCTGATTCAATCAACTGATCTCAAACAAATCCCATGGTCTTTCCTTACACTCAAAAGTGCCTGAAATACTTCACATCCATCATGATCAACCAGTGACCATTTCTCACACCTCCACAAAAGAGTTTGGGATTATTTTACTTGCAAGACAACTATAAAAAAACAAGCTGTTGGGAAAATGAAGTCCATCACACTTTGCAAGTAACTTGCAAACACGGTGAGTTTATAGGCATCACCAGAGGCAACAACAACCTGCATCAGAGCATCCAAAATGCAACTATTACTACCATACAATGGGTGAAACAACAGAGAAGGGAGGAAAGTATCATCAAAATCCATAGTCTTAACAACAGCCCATCTGCATAAAAAAGATCAGCCCATCTGCCTGGACCATCCCACAATGTGCATCTTCCACTTGAGCTCCATGCAGAACTGGAGGCTTGACAATGAATAGAACAGGCAAGTCCAACACTGGCAATTTATTGAAACATAGGAGCAAAAGGTCAAGTTAGACAGCTCTAAAATACGACCAACTTCAAACACCTCTACAAAGAATCACTTGGAGTAATGTCCCAAGGGAAGAAAAGCTTGTTTTGTAAGCAGTTCCTACAGGAACCTCCTGCTTGAACCTAGTCAGACTCCAGACCCTGCAGACAAGTACCTAATTACTAATGAGAGACTTGAGACTTCACTTTTGTTCTGGAGGGTACATCTGGGAAAATGTTTCATTTTGGCACATGACTGAGGAACAACATCCATTCTCTAAGTAATGCAATCTGTTTCAGACCAAAACAGACAAAAAACATAAGAGGAGGGAATTTGGGGGGGTAGGGAGATACTTGGTCTGTTGGTCTGTTATTACTAGTTTTCCTCAAGACCATCGTTTAGTCATCTTGAAGTCTATTTGAGTGACCTTCTTCCACTCCAGGAAGAAGTTCACTCAATTCACCAGGACAATTCTAGTTACACAACACTCAAGTTACAAGCTAAAGGCTACCTACTGCTAGAAGACAATTTCAGGTCCTCAACTTTTAACAAACTCCTTCAATTTTTTATTATAAATATTCAAAATATGCATATACAAATTGGCTGATCTCATATTTCTGGCATCATCTCAATGAATAACTTTGGAAGTATCTTAATGTAACAGCATTTAATTGTTAAGGCAAACCAATGTGAAGGCAAGTAGGTGACTCTGGAAAGTCATAAAACAGTGCATATGTAATTGTCATGTGCTTATGCATACTGATTTTCATTCTAGGATCTAAAAGAACTTTAACACAGAAATATAAGGGTTATAATAGACCTTTTAAAGGTCATCTAGTCCAGCCTCCAGCCATGGGTAGGAACACTTTCCACTAGGCTGGGTTGCTCCAAGCACCATCTAACCTGACCTTGGATACTTTGAGGGATGGGGCATCACCACAGTCTTCCTTAAATCCAGTCTGAATCTACACTCTTAGGTTAAAGCCATCACCCTGTGTCTAATCATTACAGAACTTACTGAAAAGTCTGTCTCCTCTCAACTATTCATCAAGCAAAGCACTTGGAAAAGCACAATGATATATGGCAACTGAATCAAATCACGTAGATGCTGGAGGCTCAACTCAATGTGCCATCATACATGTAAGCATTAAGTGGCTATTGGAAAGATTGGCTGAAGGTCCTCAAGCTCAGGGACCTGATCAACTGTCTCCTGTAAAGCACTTCAGACCGAGCACTCTAAGTTAGACATACAGAAACTTTTCTGAAAGGTCTTAAAAAGGAAAAAAACCCAACATGGTTTTCTTCTGCACCCTAACAGCCAGGTATTTGGTCTTTCACTGCAATTTAAAGAATTTCTACCTCAACTATAAGAACACCCTTAGCACTGAACTAGAATTTATCTAAGATGGGATGGTGTTCCTCAGCAAGAGAGAACAGTCCAAAAGCCCAGTCTCCTCTATCAAAATCCCTATGTTTGCCTTGGGTTGATTTGGGTATTTGCTCTTTCTCTTCTTTGTTCATTTTTTTTTACTGGAGGAGCAGGAGACATTGTTTGCTTTGTGTTAGTTTGGTGCTTTGTTTTTATAATGACTTCCATTACTCCCATTGCCATTCTTAGAGAAGCATTTGACTTATGCACTGATTCCTAAAACCTCAAAAGGCTCTTTGTTCACGATGGACAAGAGGCTCTGGCTTATCCAAGCATTAGCTTCCAGCTCTTCCCAAGAATTCGGTAATGCAGGTATAACTTTAGACATGCAGCACACCACAAGCAGACAGCAGCATAAGCACAACAGCAATATGAAGTAGCTTTAATATACTTGAGAGCAGCAGCAACAACTCAGGTCTTTTCTACAGCACAGGCTTTATCTTCTTATGAAGATGGACAGAGTTCTGGAGCTCTGCAGGCAAACACAGTCTGCTGACAGAGCACTGCAATCATCTGCATGGTCTTCTAATCCATAAAAATGGTCTTCTGGAGCTGGACATGAGAATTTCACAAATCAAAAACAGCACCACAGCATGACTCAGTATTGTCCATCTTCAGGCACCAGACTGTTCACTCCATATGCAACTGCTACTAGTCAAGCTAGAGAGCAGACCTGAATGTGACATGAAGCCATTATTAGGTTTATTCCCCTGTTCAAAGCCCATTACTTTCCTGATTCTGAAAATAAATGGATTGCAATGGTCTTGGTGCATGTAAGTGAGATTAGTCTTAACTACTCTTGCAGATGTATCTCATTACCAACAGAACCAGACAAAAATACTTTGAAACCAAGTTGCCCATGTTTCTATGCCATCTTTGGACTGCTGCAGACTGCTGTGATCCTCCACATGTTGAAAAGGGAAACAAAAAGATAAACTTGCACTTTATTTGTTCTTCAATTGATGGATAACAGTAAGTCAACGCTTCCACAGAACATCAGCAGACAATCTTATGTCGGTGACCAGCTGATCAAAATGAAGCAATGCCAAGTGGTTCCACAGAGTTCTTCCAGTTTGGGCAGAACAAGCTCTTTCATCTCATCTATACATGGCATTACATATACGTGATGTAGGAGCAGCAGGCAGGTGTTGATGGGTGCCTGACCCTGCTAAGTGCAACTTCCTGACGGTGCTTCCTAGACATACGCTCAGAAGAAACTCATTTTAAAAAATGGCTTTGCCTCCTCTTCAAGAGGTGTTATTCTGGGAGATTCACTGGCGACATGCAAAAATCTGACTGGAAAAAGAGTATCATAATCCTGTTAAAAATAAACCTGAAAAACACTCAGTCACAAACAAAGCCAGATACTGCAGAGGGATGGTGGCCGGCATGGCAGCGCACACACACTGCTCTGCAGAGGTCCGGCCGTGCGGGTATGGTTGCCCAATGGGCTTCCCCTTTCCTCCCGAGGACTCTTGTCCCCACACACCGGCTCTCTGCGACCCGCGGACCTGCCCACGGTACAACAGCCGGTCCCCAGAGGGACCACAAGGCACTCGGACCGGGGGCTGGTCAGCCCCACCGGCCTGCGTGGCTTGGGCCAGGGCCATCGCACTGAGCCGGTGCCCGCAGCTGGCCAGGTGCCGCGGGCCCGCCCCACCTCAGCCAGTACTCACGAGTTGGTGTGCAGGTATTCGAAGGTAAGCTGGGCTCGGTTCAGGCTGCTGTAATTACCCAGGGACATGGCGGCAGTGGCCGCCATCGGGCCGGGGCCCGCGCCGCATGCACCAGCGGCCGCGCGCGCCTCGAGCCCTCCCCGCCCCCTGCCGGTCACGGTCCCCGCCGGGTGAGGAGCTGGCACTGCGCTGCACTTCGTTGTGCCGCGCCCCGCCGCCCCCTCGCGGTGCGGTGCGGTGCGGTGCGGTGCGATGCGATGCGATGCGGTGCGGTGCGGTACGGTACGGTACGGTACGGTACGGTACGGTACGGTACGGTACGGTACGGTACGGTACGGATGCGAGAGCGGATGCGGGTGCGGATGCGGGTGCGGGCGCCGGTGCGGGCTCAACGGCCCGGGCCCACTTTGTCCCCGCCGCGGTGGAATCGCACCGGGCGCCGCAACTGCCCCCGCGGGGTGGAGCCACGCGGCTGCCACCCATTGGTCAAGAAGAGACACGTGATGCAAGTGCCCCGGCGCGGCCAATGTGGGCTCTGCGCCGCCGCGTGATGGGCGCGCGCGGCCGGGAGGGAGCGGCGGATGTGGGTGAGTGCGGCGCGCGCGGCCGCTCCGGGACCCTGTTTTTCCCCCAGGCTCCGTCCCGACGGCAGCCGAGTGCCTCAGCGCCGTGGGAGCGGCCGCCGCGGACCTCCTAAGGCGGGGGAGCGGGTGTGGTGCGGCCGAGCTGCGCGGTGAGGCGGCCCGGGAGCCCCGTCAGGCCCTTGGGCGAACTCGCCGGAGCTGGGGGGGAGCTGATCGCCGCCGTGCGGGCGGCATGTGCGGGGGGCACCAGCTGGCGGTGACCTGCTGGGTGCTAGGTTGGAGCGGGTGAGGCCCGCCGGTCCCGAACGTCGGGAATGGCCCCGGGACGCATCTGGATGTAAGGATCCCGCCGCTGAACACTTACGGAGGCTCCGCACGGGTTTCGGCGGCTGCCGGTCCTGCTGCGCTGGTGAAGGCTCTGGGCAGTCACCGAGGAGAAGCTCCTGAACATGCCCGTACTTACCAAAAAACGTTAATGTAAAGGGTGTATAAAACCGTAAATATTCTTGCTTCAATTCTGTGTCTTTTGTTCATCTTGAAATGTGAAGGGATTGAGCTCAGGGGCTGTCCTCATGCATCCACCGTGCCCCCCCAAAATGCAGCCTGAATGCAGGAACGCTGAAGACCAGGAATACTTGTCTGAGCACCTGAGTTGTCCAGTGGAAAAACAACTTCCTTCTGAAAAGGACACTGAAACAGCATGGCTGCATCTGCTCTGTGTTGGATAATATGAATCTGAAATTAATATCCAAACTCTGAAGCAATTCAGTTCGTGCAGAAATTAATGTGGCATATTTCTTCTTGAAGAATGTCCAGCAAGAATGAAACATGTAAGATTTAAAACCGATAAACATTATTTGATACTTTATTTTTAGGGCACCACAGGGAAAAAGTAAAGGTCTTGCTAAAAAAAAAGAAGCACTTTAATATTGTCTGATAATTTTCCAGCAATAAAACCTAATTCATCAGAGAAAAAAAGAAAAGGCTAGGGAAAGAAAAGGGAGTTGGGTTTATTCAGCCTGGGGAAGAGAAGCATCCAGGGTGACCTTACTGCTGCCTTTCAGTACCTGAGGGAGCTCCAAGGGAGCTGGAGAGGTACTTTGTACAAGGGGTAATGGCTTTCCACTGCCAGAGGGCAGGGTTATTGGGATACTGAGAAGAACTTCCCTGTGAGGGTGGGGAGGCCCTGGCACAGGGTGCTCAGAGAAGCTGTAGCTGCTCCATCCCTCAAAATGTGCAAGGCCAGGTTGGTCACTTTTGAAGTGACCTGGCCTAGTGGAAGGTGTCCCTGATGACAAGGGTATAACAAGATGAGTTTTAAGATCCTTTTGAATCCAAACCATTCCATGATTCTGTGATTCTATTGTATCCAAGCTATGTGGTGAAAAGTTAAATTTAAATCTGTTATTCATGATTGGTAAATGGCTAAAACCTGAGTTTCATATTTGAGTTGTTTGACCTGCACGCCCCCATCCCCAGTCATGTGTGAGCCTGAGCTAACAAGCCTGCAGCTTTGGCCTGAACTTCACTTCCCAGAGCAGCATTTTGCTCTGTGTACCCTCAATTTGCCCTGTTCAAGCCAGCAAGTTGTATCATTCCTCCTGGCAGGGATTTCTCTGTGTGTTCTTGTGAAGGCATCCAAAAATCACTGTGCATGTGTGTGCAGTGGCTCTTTTAGGCCTTATCTCTGAAAAGCTGTGCACAACAGGACATCAAACTGCATGAAAGAATTGGGAAAATTACTGTTGAGGACTGTATTTAGGTGTATTGGGTTTCTGACAATAACTGAGTCTATTAAAGATTGTAGCATCATCTGTTGTGCTCAGCTTTTGTCATATTGTAGTCAATAGCAGCAGCAGATGTTCAAAAGTAATATAAATCCTATTAGTGTAAGGGCAAGGTAATTACCCAAATATACGTTCCTGAAGAGCATGAACCTGAACTTATGCATCATATCAACCTTGTCCTCTTAGGTAATCAGAGTGTCTCTCTGCCTACCAGGAACTTTGTGTCATCATCTTACCTTCAGGGAGAAACCAATGTTTCTTTCCTGGTGTTGAAGAGGTTGACAACATCATCCAAGTACTGCAGCGCTGTGGACAGAGCAGTTGAACACCTTCCTGCTGTTCCTATTGGATCTGACATGTTCTGAGGATAAGCTGGCTGAATGCCAGTCCTTTCTTTCTGGCCCTTGGTAGAGGACTAGTTACACTGCAGTTCTATTTCATTTGGCCAGCCCAGGCAGGAAATTGCTCATTACCATCTCGCTATTTGGTGGTGATCAATTTGACAAAAGTGAAGTGAGAATTCTTACACTTTCCCTAGCTGTTCTGCAGTAGATTTCAGACATGTTCCTGACTTCTGCTCTTTGATCTCTCTTGCCCAAGTCTTGAAAGATTTTGTTTGCTGGCTCTCTGAGCTGCCAGACATTGGCCCAAGGTGTAATGAAATGAATTCACCTTTTGCAAAGCAGCATTTAGATTACATCACATCTCTGCCTTGGCCACGGCAGAGCTACGCTTTGATGGGGACCTCTCTGTTCATGGATGGAGACATAACAGGCTTGTTTGGCCTGTGTACCATTGGTGCAAGCTGCTGAATTTCTCAGTACTTTAGAGATTAAAGTCTTCCCACTGTAAATTCACATTTATCCTCTTTTGAGGCAGCTGTTTCTCTTTGGAAACTCTCTCCCTAAACTGTTTAAATAGTTCTAGATCTTTCAGTTATACTGGTTATGATGGGCAACCTCCCCCCCCTTTTTTTTTCTTTTGCTAACCACGTCTACACCTGTGTGGGCTTTGAGTCAACAATTGTTCTTTTTCTCTCCTATTTTTTAAGAAGCTAGCCTTCTAAACCAGTACTTAATGCAGGAGTCATCATAGTGGTAAGTAGTAGATTCTACACCAGACAAGTGCTATAAGTGCAGCAAAGCATCTTTTCCACATGTCTGTGAGGTCTCCCAGGTTAACTGTAGCTTTATTCTGTGTTTATGTACATGAAGAAATTGAAAACTTTGCATTGTAGAAATTAGATTTTCAGAGTGAAATAAACAGGCAGTGAAAAATAAATCTGAGACATCACCAGTAATTCTCAGGTGTTTACTGGTCCTTTGTTTATCCTTCATTTTTCTGGAAGGAAAAAATGACATTGCCTTTGGATGCAAGGTCCTCTGTCTACGTCATGACAGAAGCTGCTGAAGTTCAAGGTCAATGTTGTTCTACTGAGTGTTCGCCTTGGTGATTCTAAGAAGATTGGGTACAGTTGCAAGCCACAGTAACCAGATTGGCATGGATCTCTTTTCTATTGTCCCGAATTTGTAGAAAAAAATTCAAAGCTTCCTTTAAAGGGCTTGAAATCATGTTGCCTCACAGCTTTTTGGTTCATCCTTTCATGTCATGCTGGATGCTGCCTCTGTTGTGTGAATTCTCATTGTCTCCCCATATAGAATTGGAACTTCTGCCGTGAAATACACTTCTGCCTCCAATGTGGGGTGTTCTCCTTTACACAGATCATGCCAGTCTCACTCACAGAGAAGAGCTGCGTCAAAAAGCATCAAAAGCATTTCTCCTTTTCTTGGGCATCAGTTGCATCTCCATGTTGATTCAACACAATCCAAGAACACAACCCTGAAGTCAAGCATTTAGAAGGAAATGTTTTCCTCCTGGCTTCTCCTAGTAAGGAGTTATTCCCTGTATGACCTGGGGCAGCCCTGTTTCTTGTGTTCATAGCTACATCTGCCCAGCTTCTCCATCATTCACATCAAGTAACAGAGCAATTTGCTGAGTAAATGTAAATATAATTAAGTTAGACATCTCTTCATGGAAGTGTCTTTTTCGTCTATGTTGGGAAGCCTAAATCCTGCAGTTCTTCTCTGTAATGGTAGTTTTATGAACAGTCTGTGTATCAGGCCTTACAAGACATGCAGAGGAAGGTGTTCAAAGATGAGTGCTTAAACATGTAGAAGGTACTGGCATAACGGTTCAGAGACCTTTTTTGTAGTACCAAGTGTCAGCCTCTTGATGCTTTGTTTTCAGGGAAAGTCACATCATGGATTTAAAATCCTTATTTCAGTCTAGGTATCACTCTCACTGAGACACTGGCTGTCAGGAATTACTTTGTAAATCAGTTTTCAGAAGAGTGGAAAGGGTAAGATTGGGTGGGAGCAGGGAGACATCTTGGAGTGAACTGTCAGTGAAATGGTAAACAGGGAGGATTCTCCACTGCCAGTCAGGCTCCCAGTGTCCTGAGTCCAGGTTTGCTTAATGAATTAATAACATGAAAAAAATGTCACAGCTGTTACAGCATTATGTCACCACCTCAGGCCTACTGCAGAAAACACTGTGCCTTGGCAGAAAGGCAGAAGAGCCTATGAGAAGACGGTAGAAAAGGAGTGATGGTGGTGTCTTACAAGAATTTTCCTCACAAACTTGAAAGGATTACGGATGGCATGAACTCATTGTCAGAAATGGATAGTTTGGTCGAGGTTGCATGGTTTTCCACAGGTATGCTTCAAGGGACTCAAGCCCGGAGGCTTTCTGCTCTGAGCTGTAACTGTATGATGTTTTTAGTGGCTTCAACCAACAAGAGGAGGTATGCAGGCTTCTTAACAATGTGACTAACTAGTACAGTTTTTTTCATGAATAAATAGTTTTCCCTGTCTCATTATTTGAAATATGTGGACTGTGTTTCTTGTGGGTTTGGTCCAATTCAGAGTGTCTGTGTAACCCAGGCTGATGGATGTGTGCCTGACATGGACAGCTCAGGTAAATTCAGTCTGGCAACTTGAAAGCAACCAAAAACATACTCTTATTGTGAAAAGCTTATGGAAGTCTCTTGGATGCCTCATGGAAGCAGCATCCAAGTAGATTGAGCTGTGTTGCCAATGAAGAGATTAACAGATGTATCACCACATCTGGCACAGAACATGCTTGAGGAGTGCTATGGAGAGAGCAGGGCTTTGCCATTCATTCCTATCAAAGCATCTCTCAGTGGTGACTAGATAACTGCTTTTAGCATGCTCTGGGAATGCCACCACGGATCAAATGTCTTTTGTCATCTTTGAAGGCATTCATCTCCCCTAGCTTTAGCTCTAGACATGTTCAAGATGCACAAAAACCCTGGGCTGCCCTTCTGCCTTATAGGAATCTGACATCACCATGAGGGGCTGGTTGCCTTGGTGGGAGAGAATGAGGGGAACTTCACAGATGTGTAGTATATTCCCTGGAATGTCTTGGTTTGTGGGAAGCTGGTCAGTCAAGAGATGGTGTAAGGAGCAAAAGTACTGTAGGAAAAAGCTGCTAGCACTCTGTCTGTACACAGCTCTGGAGATTGTACCTAGCCTGAGCTGGGACTATCAGGAAGCTGGTAAGTTCTTGGGAGGCCAAAAAAGAAGAATCTGTGAGGCAGTGTCATTTTTTCAGCAACTTCACCCTGAAATTATTTCTTGTCACTCAGATCTTCCATCCAAACCAAGTTATTTAAGAGAAGCAAACTCAGGAAATGTTTTATAAGCACAGTTGGATCATCTCATGATGGTTTGACCAGTCCTTATCAATCCTATAATCCCATCCATTTGGAGGATGTGTGATGTCATCACACTTGTTCAATACATCCTAAGCCCCGCTCCTTTGTCCTGCATTGGTGATCTGCATAATACATAATCTGCATAATATTTTAAAAAGACAAAGGATTTTGTTTTGTGAAGGTAGTTTTGCCTGTGTGCCTTTCCCAAACTCATTCCCTAACCCTGCCCCACCTAACATATGGAAGAGCAAAGTATCCATAGGCTCACAAGGAGTGTGGTGGTGGCTTCTTTCCTACTGACATGTGGGATAATGGGTATGTGAAAGCCAACTAAGAGAGACTCCAACCTGTGTTGAAAGTCAGTTTTGGTGTTGCATCAGGTGGCAGTTGTGGCAGTTCGGAAAAATGGATAGTGTTTCTGCTACCAGTTCAAACTTCTCTTGGGTGGGCACAGACAGTCACTGTATACATGGTGTGTATGGATAGGTCAGCAAAGAAGGACAAGGAAGGGTCTTCCGTATAGTATTCCAGTGAGGCTTATTCCAAAGTCCCACCAAAGAGTTCCTGTAACAAAAGACCAGGATTTCCTGCAGTGTCTCAGGTTAAGTATGGGGTCAGGAGCCAATAGTCTAGGGGCACAGGGGTGGCACAGGGGCAAGGCAAAGGGCACTGACCTATAGGAAACAAGGTAAATTTACCTAGTGTTAAGGTAGCATAGCACCATGGAGAGTCCTTTTTGTCTCATCCTAAGCAGTCAGGCTTCCTTGAAGCCTGTGGCAGATTCTTCCAGGGCATCTGCCCAGAAATTCCCTTACTGGGCTTAAGGGCTTCCTCAGGTAGTGGCTGAAATGTAGGAAAATACCAGCATTAATGACAGTAGTGCAAAATTGCAAGGAGGTGTCTGGCTTTGGGCTGAGATTAAATGGAGAGGTGACTGCCATGCCAAAGAGAGGCCAGCCCTGTCCTGCAGCTGATCAAAAAGCGAGAAACAGCCAGACAAAGGAGTGAGAGAGTATCAGCAGTGCTGCCTGACTGGGATATCTCACCAAGGCTACAATCACTGACCAGGGTGCAAAATCAGCAAAAATTGAGCCTGAGAGAGAAAGAACTGGGCTAGGTTGTTCATATGGTGGGGGGAAATGGGGGCAAAATAGAAGGCAAACCATATGATGGGGTTGTTCAGGGCCAGGGTGGGCATCAGCTCAGGAGCACAACACTAAATCTGCTAGGGCACTGTGGGTGGGTTTGCCTTGCTTCTGCAGCCACAGCAGTGGGATGTGGTCCCCAGCATCACTGAACAAGTCCCCTGACATGGCAGCAGTGAGTGTGACTTAAATTATCAGCTCAGTTCATCAGAATCTCAGAAAAGGCCATTTAATGAATCTCATTTTTATGTCCACATCCCTCTGCAGCCCTCCATATAGGACTGAAAGACAGAGAAAGGTCACAAACTGACCTCTCACTTCCCAGGAAGAGCTCTGCAGGTCCTTTCCCAAGCTGCTGCTGGCAGGGTCTTTGAAGTCAACAGCACATCTCCCTCTCCAGCTCACCCAGCCATTTGGTTCAAACTGGGAGGTGACCCTTGCCAGGAGGGTTTCACCATTCCCAGGCAGCAGGGACATGTGTCACCAGATCTGTCAGTGCAACTCAGTCCCACCAGAAGTCATCCGAACTCCAAACACTAAATGGGAAAGCTGCCTGAAAAATGAGGGAATGCTTTTGCATCAGGAATTACTCAAAGCTTTGGTATATAGTGTTCTCAAATATTTATTTAAGTGTTCTTATAAATGTTCTGTTTGAAGAAAATTGTTGTAATTGGCCAATATTCCACAGAATCTAAATATTTTGTTCTAAGACAGTACTTCCTTCCCTCGCCTCATAGAGATTTAATTCTTTGCTAATTATGTGGCTTAGGTTCTGTCCATGATGAGGGTTCCCTTCCACTGTTCACGTGTAGGTATGATCTTAATCCAGCCACTGTCATAGCAAAGGGGAGAAAATAATTTATCTTTTGTTAATCCTGATAAAGGCTTTCCATCTGACAGACTTATCCACTGAGAATGAGGAGTATGAAAGAGAGCACATTGGAAGAAGATGGGACAACTGGGGGGCAGAAACCAAGCTTCCCTGTTCCCCTGCATCAGCTGTGCTGGGAAGGGGTCACTTGCTAGCAATGGAGAGCCCTTGATAGAGAGGCCATGGGATCTCAGAGCTTGTGGGATCCCCAGAGCTTACAGCATGGTGAAGAGCAGTCAGTGTGGGTCAAGTGGTACGACTGGAACTTGTGGCTGCCAGCTCCTCCCTGAGGTTCTCCAAAACCTTTGCTTGTTGTACTTGCCTTCCCTCTGGATGGCAAAAGGATTACCCAGTTTCATAATGTGAAGAGTTTTATGCACACTGCATGGTCCCTGCTGTGAAGAAACATCCTGCCCTGCACCCAGGGCTCTGCAGTGTTCACAAGTGTCTGCTGGATTCATGGTCTGGAGATGCACCAGGCAGAGAGGAGTGTGAGCCTGCACTGAGGGACACACCTTGGCAGGACTGCCATCAGAGCACACAAGTGGTTGGTCATGCTCTCCCCTCTCCCAAGTTTGTGACAGAGTTGAGATCAGGCTGCTGGGCTGTAGCTGTTGGAATGAGCAAGCACCAGCTTCCAGGTATGCAGATGGGTGAAGCTCAACTTCCTTTTGGGATGCTAGTAACTTGATAGGAGCTGTGTGTCTCTTGAGCAAGCACTTCCCTGAAACAAGGAGAAAGTTGAGACAACTGCAGGCCAAAGGATTCAAGAGCAGAAGCAACAGCATGCAGCAAGTTCTGCCCAGCACAGGGAAGCACATTCATCTGGGAGCTCACCACCTGAGCCTGTTGTTGAGCTGTAGCTGATGGGTTTTGGACCAGCTGGAGGCTCCTGTTTCCACTGAGGCTGAGCCACAAGGCTAGGCATAGGCTATGGTTGTCAAGAGAACCTGGAGCAAAGATGTCTGTCACACATGGTAGTTGGTGGGACAAGCTGCCTGGTCTTTTTGCTTTCGGTGGGAAGTTTGGCAGTTACAGTGTGTGTTCTGTGGTGTTTCCTCAGTGACCAGTACCTGTTGTGTTTCCATGGGGTGGTTTGAGAAGTCCACTGTAGGAACATCTTAAGAATTGTGAGGAATTTTTGTAACATCAAATGGAAACTTTGATCCATTTTATGATCTTGTTGGATCTTGATGATGGCCTTCATTATTCTGTTGGTTCACTTTACCATGTGTACCCTGCACCAGGAACATCTTAACAGGTACTGGGAGAAGGAGCCTTGTAACAACCACCTGCTGATATGCAAGATGTTAAAGGTGTGTGGGTGTTAAGAACAAAACATAAATGCTGTGAGGTGATTGGGAGAAGCTTTGCTTCGTGACAGCTGATTTTTGTGTCCTGCATCACAGCTGCTGGAGTGGGGACAGGAATGGGGCACGGTTTGGGTGGCAGGCAGGCAGCTTCTTGAGGAACCAAACACAGCATAAGTGACATTGAAATGCAGGCACAACTAGCAAGGAATGGCAGAATTTTTGTGCAAGGTTATTTTAACGTTTCTATGGGTACCATCATACCACTGAGGAGGGGGAAGAAATATGGAAGGAGATAGCTGGATTGGGATGCACTTGAGAGCTGTAAATGAGTCAAAAGGAGAAAATACTGGCTTTGCAGTGGATAAATTAATCTTCCATCTCCAAAGTTAATTGGAGACCACATGTGAAATGCTGAATAGAGTACTAGCAATCTCAGTTGATTAGAGCATGGTGCTAGTAACTCCAAGGCTGCAGGTTTGATCCCCCTATAGGCCATTCACTTAAGAGTTGAGCTTGATGATCCTTCTGGGTCCCTTCCATCTCAGACTATTCTGTGATTCTGTGAAAAGCTCTGTGACTCTCACCGTGTGTGGACAGGGCATTTTAATGCAACAGCATAGCCTGCCTGCAGTATATTAGGCATAGCAGCAAGGATTAGGAGTCCAGTGCAAGAATTGGCAGTCACAGCTGGGCAGGGAAGACTCCTGTTTTGTTCTTTCTTATGTAAGCCATCTAGACAAGAAGACAAGAAGCAACAATGCCCTGGTATGAGAGTATTGCTCCCTACACAGATGGTCTCCAGTCTACAGCTTTCATGTCTGAGCTTGTGCAAAGCAAGAAGGAAACAGAAGAAGGATGTTGGTAGTGCAGCCAGCCATGCGTCAGAGAAAAGTCTATGAACTGCTATAAAAATAATGGAAAAGAACAGTAACTAGTGAGATTTATTACAGCGAGTAAAAGGTGAGCCCACAAAACTCAGGTAGTGCAAGAGCAAACAGCATGGAGCTGCAAGCAAGGAGAAAGATGGTCCTGGGGAGGAGGATCCTTGAAGAGCATACCCAGGAATATTTTTCCAAGTCTTCTTAATTCTTTGTCTTAATTGACTGTCCCGGGGAGAATCAAGTGTCTATAAGGAGAAAATACATTCAGAAAAGAGTCTGGTCTTGAAACAGTTCACATGGTAAATGAGACAGAAGGGCCCCTGCCTGAGACAGGTGCAGAGGCAAACAGAGCTGTCACCAGAGAGCAGCAGATGAAAGCTCATCGTCTTGATTCATGAGGACATAGTAATCCTGGAGCATGGGACACCCATCACCAACCACAGGCAGCAGAAAACCCAGAGCTGTGACACACAGCCAGGCCCTCCAGCAGTTGGTAGGACATGACCCATTGGGAGCAGCACACCCAACTATCTTTTGTCAGCATGTGATATTGCTCATTAGCAAATACCAGGTCTGGTCATGTACAGGTGCTCCATAACATTACAGCTTCCCGGTTTCTTGGCGTCATATGGCTCTGGTGCCTGTGATGTGGTTTTCATGCTGCCAGTGACCACAAGAGAGTAACCTCTGAGTGCTGAGGCAGATTTGCCCCCAGTTCCTCAGTCCTGGAGGAGAAATTGTGCCTGTAGCCAGGGCTGCCTGCAGCCAGCCTGTGAGCATGGGCCATGCTGAACCCTGCACTTGGGGATGTGTCTCCCTCCATGAAGGCAGTGTTGCAGCTCCAGGACAAGCAGTCTGTTTGCTTTGGCACAAGGCTGCAGAGAGGACCTGAGCAGTTCAGGGGGTTTGGCCACCTCTACCCAGGTCTGTTTTGCCTTCCTTGTGGCACAGTAGTGCCACTTAGGCCTCTCATCCCAGTGATTTGGGGGTCCTTCCCCAAACCCATCCCTGCAAGAAGAGTCATCTTGCTGTTGACATACAGCTTGTGAATAAAGCCATTTTTTAGGGCAGTCTGGAAAACAATTCCTTGATTACCTCCCAGCATATTGGTCATCAAAACACCTAACTCATAGCTGACAGGCAGGATTCTTGGAGATGCAGGTGCCTGCTCTAGTCTTCTGGGAAAGCCCTGAAAGGGTTGGCAAGCTCAGGCTTGAAGGGACCTCAAAGCTCATTTCATTTCATTCCCCTGCCATGGGCAGGAACACCTTCCACTATCCCAGGTTGTTCCAAGACCTGTCCAACCTGGCCCAGAGCACTTACAGAGATGGCGCAGCCACAACTTCTCTGGGCAACGTGCCAGTGCTTTACCATCCTCTCAGGGAAGAATTTCTTCTTATCTAAATCTCTCCCTTGTCAGTTTAAAACCACTCCCCCTTATCCTATCACTATCACTATCTGCCCCCCTAAGTACTAGAAGGCTGCAATGAGGTCTCCCTAGTGCCTTCTCTTCTCCAGGCTGAGCAGTATTTGGAGATGTCTGGAGCCTGGGTTTTAGGGGTGACCAGGAGTGACATCTTTCTTAAACCCCTGTTCTTTTTCCAAATCCTTCCTTTCTTGG
This sequence comes from Poecile atricapillus, assembly GCF_030490865.1. Lineage (NCBI taxonomy): Eukaryota > Metazoa > Chordata > Aves > Passeriformes > Paridae > Poecile > Poecile atricapillus. Next base: position 13,962,603 of record NC_081264.1, on the reverse strand, counting down.
CCACAGCAGAACTCAATGTTTGATTTATGGGCTTTTGAGGTGTCTCAAAAAAAGGGAAAAAAAAGAGTTGTGTTCATTTGTGTGTGACAAAGAAATTGAAAATGCAGGAGGGGAGATTGCTGTCAGGTCACCTCTCAGGAATGTCCTGTCTGTGGAAATACTGAAGCTGCCTCCCTCAGTGTAACACACAGCCAGGGCTTCATGTGAGCTCCCAGAGCTGCAGCTGAGCTGGAGCCTCCCTCTGTTCTGATAGCACAAAGATATTTCCCTCCAGCTCCAAGTAGAGTTTCTGATGTGGCCAGGAGCTGAGGTCCCTGGGACCCTGTTTCTCACCACTGCTCAAGGTGCAGAGAAGAGCAGGATGAGAGTCTTGTGCATCAGCATGGTGGGAGGGATACAACCCCTTGGAGGAAGGACAGTCAGACAAGGGACATTTGGAGGTCTGGGCAGGCTGGAGGGCAAACTCTGCAGCCTACGAGTGCCATCTAGGCAGGAGCACAGCTCTGTGGGAAGTTCAGATGCCACAGAGCACCTCTGCAGTCCCTGGCAGCAGCAGCTGTGCAGCAGGATAGGGACCATGTGCTCAGCCTGGGTACACATGTTGCCATGAATAGATCCATCTGGAAATGCCAGCATACAGCAGGAAAGGGAGGTTCCCACTCTTCCTTGCAAGCTGGCAGCCCTGTGGTTGCTGGAGATGCTGACACCAAGGCCCTGACAGTTTTCAAGCACTCTAGTCCTTTGGGCCCACTGCCAGGGAGCAGGCTGCAGCCTGGAGGTTCATCTTCTGAGCAGATGCTAGTTCCACAGCAGCCTCTGCCTGTGGGCTCCCTTTGGTCCTAGTGGGCATGGTGCCCTGCTTGTGGCTGCATCCTGCACTGTGAGGTGCAGTGCCCTGGGCTCCTGCAGTGCTAGATACTGAGAGTGTTTTCCTCTCCCCTCCTTCCTGGGGCAAGGCAAGGTAGGAGCAGGCTGTGTCAGAGGCATTCCAACAGAAGCAGATCAGGCTTCTGTGGTGGATGTGGTGCTGAAGGATAGACCCACTGACTCCTGTGTCAGGGCAGGGAATGGGACAGACTGTGCTTGCTTCACAGGATCATTGGAGGATTCTGTGCAGGACAGGGGCCAAAGGTCAGTGGAGGGAAATGGATTCCCTTATCGGGGCTTTAACTCCTACAAGCCAAGGCTGTGGTGGGGCAGGAGCTCAGTGGCTCAGTGCTGCAACCCCTACAACAGGAATTGACCTGGACTGGGGCGGGCATGGGCAGGAAGGGCACTAACCCAGCACCTCACGTGTGGATCTACCCTCTGGAGAGGCTCCACCAGGAGTACAGGTGCATGCCATGAGCAGGCTGAGCCCCTGGGTACTCACCAGCGTTGTTCCTGTACCAGCATTAGCAACAGAAAAAAGCCTGCAGACAGATGGATAAACCTGTCCATTCTCTTCTCTATGCAGGTAAAGAGGCACAACAGAGATCCAGTCCTCAAGATCCACACATAGGGAAAATTGCTTCTGGCTTATAGGGAAGCAGTGTGTGCTTTCTGCATGCTGGTCCCCATACAGGCCACCCAAGTGGGACAAGTGGAGCCCTTAGTGTATGTGGCAGCACTGATCCTCCTTAGGCAATGTAGCACTCCAAAAGTGGGATGGACCTTCCTTGCAACATGGCTCCTTCCTATCCTAGATGAAGCAGAACCCTTGGGCAGGTAGGAGGTTGCCCAGTGCCCCTGCCAGCAGCAGGATGTGAGGGATCCATCACACCTGATCCTGTCCTGACTCCCAGCAGGAGTCATGCCTGAGAAATGGGGATGTGTTTGGGCATGAGTGCCCTGCCCTAAGCAAGTGGGCTGCAGGCAGGTGGTCCCTCTGGCTGCAGCAGAGCTGCCATAATGCTGTCCTCCAGCTGCACTGTGTGTCCCAGGACATCTTCCTGTGCATCACCCTGGCCACCCTGTGCTGCCCAGCCTCCATCCACACCCAAGGGCAGCCCTTAACCTATCCCTTGTTCTGCCCCATCTCTGGGGTGTGGCCATGCCCGTCTCTAAGAGGGCACAGCACAACATCCACCTAGGCCCTGCTGCTCTGGCCTCTCTTCATGCCAGACTCTGAACTAAACAAGCTGCATAGTTTCCAGGGACTTAATTTTAAGGAGGGTGTTGGCACATCATCACACCCAAGGCTGCAATTCTCAGGAGTGAGAGGAGGAAAAGGAGGCAGGGAGGGCCCAACCTTTCCTGCAGCCCCAGGTAGCTGGAGGAGCTTCTCTCCTGCCCAGAGGAGCTGGGAACCACAGAGGTACTCTGCCATTGCGGGGGCCTGGGAGATAGGTCTGAGATCTCCAAAACTCAACCACCATGATGTCACTATTGATAATAGCATGGTGCCCTGTGGGAGCTGCCCTGTTGTCAGCATACAAAGGAGTGAGAGCATTAGGCCTCACATGTGCATACCATGCATGAAGTTACAAAGTATTGGGTATGTGGACAGTGGGATGGACAAAGTTCTGTCGGTGTCAGAAGTTCCCAGGAGAGGAGGCATGAAACCAGGAAAGCTTCATGAAGAAGAGATGGATTCCAGGACCCTCCTCTGCCCACTGCAGCCCATGTAGCCCCACACTGCCAGTGGGTCTGTGCTGCCAGAACAGCAGGGTAATGCTGGCCCCACACTGTGCTCCTGTGCCCAGAGGACCATGCCCCAAGTGAAATAGAATTCTCCCTGCCTTGCACTACAGTCACAACCCTACCCTTGTCTGCATTGTACCATCCCTGAGTCAGGCAGGTGCCCAGACTAGTTCCAGACATGTGCTTGCACAATAAAATTCCATCACTGGTATTTACCATTATGTTTAGCATCCCCAAAGGGAACCCAAAGGATTCTTGCCTCTCCTCCCTTTGCTGCACTTGTCCCCTGGCTGGGGGAGCCCCCAGTGTTATTTCTCTTTCTTTTCTTCCTTTGGGCTCAATTCTCTGTGGATACAACTTTTCTCTAGTCTCCCAGCCTTCTTTGGGCTGAATTCTCTGTAGATACAGCTTTTCTATAGTTTCCCAGCCTTCTCTGGGCTGAATTCTCTGTAGATACAGCTTTTCTATAGTTTCCCAGCCTTCTCTGGGCTGAATTCTTCTGGGATCCTCCCTCGTGGGGAGTTTCACTTATCTCAGTCTTTATGATTCGAAGTAAACTCTCGAGCTCGTTAGAATCTTGTTTCTCGTGTTTATTGAAGGATCCTTACAAAACTTAACAGGTCTCTCCAGGCTGGTTACAAGGTTAATCTTTGCAATTTGGAACATTTCTTTCTTCTGATGGTACAAACAAGGCCTTGTGGCACACTTCATGTCTGATACACAAAATGGCCCCGAACTACGCAGTTCTTTTATCTTTATACTTATTTTTATCCAATTAACAATAGACACGTATATTATTTTTCTTAATGACTCAATGACCCATCACCTCTGTGATGCACTGCGGCATTTTCTATCCAATCACTATTACTTAAAAACCTCTAGGAGAAGAACATGAAGAAGAAGAAAGGACAAGGGACAACACCCTAAATCCTCCATCTTGTCTCTTGTTCTCTAAACTACTTTTTCACCCAGTGATTTAAGAAACTTTCTAATCTACACACCTACCTTTCTTATCTAACTTTAGCATTTGTTTTCATGTATCACTATGAAAACATGCTCATGAATTTCATATTATATGAAATTCAGTGTTTTCTTGGATCTCAGAACTAAACATTAAAAACAAGGGCACACAGTCTGTATTTCAGACTCCAACACCCAGGACCTGTGCACCCACCCAAGCCTAAGCCTCCTGATGCAGGTTCATCCTGTTATAAATGCAAAGGCAATTTTGGGATAAAATCAAAGAAAAATTTATTAATAAACAACATAGAAAAAAAACAGAGAAAAAAAAACCACAATAAAAATGATCAGCGCAGCGCTGGGTGGACAGGACCTACACCCGAGGTGTAGGTTTCCCAAGTCCACGTCTGAGCGTCCTCAGGATTGGGGTTTTATAGGATTTTTAAGTCCTCAGGCCAAAATTCCAGGCTGGTTCCATTCACCAAGTGTCCTTGGTTGTCCAGTGAATGGATTTCCTGGCATAGAATAAAGACATTAACTACTGTCCGGCCAGAATCTCCTCATATGTAAAGGAGTTTCTGTGTGTGTTACAATGTTGGGTTTCTCATGGCAGGGTGGTGGAATCCGGGCTGGTGCCGATGGGTATCTCGGCCGGGTTTTCTCTTTTGTCTCCCCTGATTGCTTTCCCAACACAGGGATGTTCTGGTCTGGCGAAGTCTTTTCTTTTTGGAACTTGTCTTTTTTCACTGATTAGTTTCTGTACCCACTGGAATCTGCAGGGCGTTGCTTGGGTCCGGAGGTAGATAATTTCCCGAGCCGGTTCCATTGTTTTCTTGATGGTCCGTGTCCTGTCTGTTTGTTTGAGTTGATGGGCCAGCCTGGTTTAGTTATCTCGGGCGTTGCTGGTAATCAGCAACTTCTTGGGGAAAAACCTCGTCCTACTCTGAGGAGAGGTTTTTCTATACTTTATATTTTTTATATTCTTACAAAACATATTTGTTTTATATACACTTCGAATTTTTAATACAACAATAATTTATTACAGTCCCCCACTTAATAATTTATTACATTTAAAAATTCATTATTTTCACATTTTCCTTTGAAGGAAAGTATTTCTTTCTTACTCTCCTTTTTATCATCTTTTTAAAAACAGAACACTGAGTCAAACTGAAGACACGAGTTCTCGTCATCTGACTTCAATAGTTCCAAAATTATGGGTTCATTATTGAATGTCAGCTTTGCCTCGTGTTTCACATTCTTCCCTTCCCAGTACAATTTTCCCCCCATCATGCATGGTTTTAAGTTTGCTTTACTGTAGCAGGTAGGGTTAACTCAGTGGTAAGCCAGAAATGTCGAGTGTTTCTTTCCCCCAACCCAGACAGTTTTATTACACTGTCTGCAGACCTCGATTGGGGAAGTTCCCTTAATTTCTCTTTTGTTTCGGAAGTGGGTTACTGCAACTCCTTTTTCTTCCAAGTTCCGAATGGGTTTTTCCTTGATACTTGCTCTCGAATTCGAGCACCAGATTTTCTCTTTTGATTTACACAATTTGAACTGAGTGCCGTTGAGCCAACAAATACCTGCGTGTAGTTCTAAAGGACACTCGGTCAAGTGTTCGATTTTTGTGGCAGTCTGACACTGCTCACACTTCCCCTGGGGACCCTCCCCTGGGGGTACCTCGGGCTCTATTTCCTTGATCGAGCACATGACTAGGCTCAGGGACATCAGGATTCCCCACAATTGCATCCCTCTGCCATTCCCTCCGCCCGTACAAAAGTATACGGCGGGGATAACCATCTTCCCGGCAGCAAGGACTGTCTTCAGGGGCCCTTGATGTCCTGATGGCAAACCTCCGCTTAAAGGTTGCCCACCGAGATGCTTTAACCGGTTCGAACCTGAACGGTACTTTCACGGTCCTACGGTACTCAATTTCCAAGGGTTCGGCTTTGCAATCAAGCTGACCCCCTAATCCTTTTTGATAAAACAAGAACCACTCCGGAGAGTCTAGTTCTAAAAGGCCCGCTCGAGTTGCAAGTATCAGGAATCTATTTGTCTGGTCTAGTTCTCTCTCGTGACACCTAGAGCACAATCCCCTCGGTTTATTACCCCTTATGCAATGAGCTACCCAAATCTGCTTACAGTAAGCACACTTAAAATGTATAAACGGAAAACAATAACAATCGCGGATATTGCAACTTATCCTTTCGCTATTGTTCATTTGTGGTGCCTTCGGAACTTGATCTTCAAATCTCCTGGCGGGGTGGTGATCTCCCACTCGGGGTTTTTGCAGTCCGGAACTTTCTTTGCCCGAGAAAAGTGAGTCCAACCTTTCTCGGCCGTTCGTACAGCGGTGTCCGTGGTCAGAAGAACGAGGAACGGGCCTTCCCAACGAGGGCTGAGGGGAAGTTCCCTCCACACTTTGATCAATACTTTGTCGCCCGGCTGGATTTTGTGAATTGGGAATCCCAATGACGTGCTTTGGGGAATCAATCCTTTCTTCCGGAGTTCCTGTAGGTTTTTATTTACAGAAATGAGATAAGGTTGTAATTGCACATCCTCTATTTGGGGATGTGACACCGGCATCCCATGCCTATACGGCATTCCATATAACATTTCAAAAGGGGACAAACCCGTTTCGGAATGAGGCATGGTCCTAATGTTTAATAAAGCCAAAGGAAGACATCGGACCCAAGTCATTTTTGTCTCAATCATTAATTTTGACAATTGTGATTTTAATGTTTGATTCATCCTTTCTACCTGTCCCGAGCTTTGAGGATGCCAGGGAGTGTGATATCGCCATCTGATTCCCAATGCTTCTGACAGTTGTTTAATGATTTTCGAGGTAAAGTGAGTACCTTGATCTGAATCGATATGGTCTACTATCCCATATCTAGGAATTATTTCTTCCAGTAGAATTTTGGACACAGTTTGGGCTGTAGCCTTTGCTCTAGGAAATGCTTCGACCCAATGTGTCAGTTTATCTACTATTACTAGTAAATATTTATTTCTTCCAATCTTTGGTAATTCTGTGAAATCCACCTGGATTCTCTCAAATGGCCTATACGAAAGTGGTCGGCCACCCCAATTTGCTTGTTTTGAATTTGAACGGTTTACTTTCTGGCATATCACACACCCCTGTACCTCTTGCTTGGCAAGTTCAAAAATTCCTTTGCATCCAAAAAATTTTAGAAATTGCTCAGCCAGTGCTCTGGTTCCCCAGTGGGTTTGTTCATGCAATCTCCGGAGTATTCCTCTCGCTATACTTTTTGGGACTAGCTCCCTCCCGTCTGGCAACCACCATTTATTTTCTTTGAAATATCCACCTACCTTCTTGAAGTCTTCTCGCTCCTTCTCTGAAGGAGGCACGGATACTTCTGGGGGTTCCTTGGGACTAATCTCAGGAATACTTACCGCCAGCAATGCAGCTCGTTTCGCCTCTTTGTCTGCTAAATTGTTTCCCCTGGTGTGAAACTGCCACCCTGTTTGGTGTCCTTTCACATGGACTACCGATATCTCCTGGGGCTCCCTGACAGCTTCTAAAATTTGTTTAATTATCTCTCCATGTATTAATCCTTTTCCTTTAGTATTTATTAAACCTCTTTCTTCCCATATTTTTCCGAAAGTATGCAGTACCCCAAATGCATACTTTGAATCCGTGAAAATCGTTCCCCTTTTTCCCTTCAGGCCTTTGAGGGCTCTTAAGAGCGCATATAGTTCACAGGCTTGAGCCGACCAGCATGCCTGCAAGGGGCCGGATTCTATGATCTGTCCGGTCATACCATTTATGATAGCATAACCTGACTTTCTTTTTCCTTCTACCATTTTTGATGAACCATCAATGAACCATTTTTCCCCTCCTTCTAACTCTTGATCTTCCAGGTCCGGTCTTACCTTAGTTTGCAATTCTACCGCTTCAATGCAATTATGAAATAGCTCACCTGTTGGTTCCCCAAACAAAAACTGCGCCGGGTTTTGGGCAGTAGTTGTCCTTAACTCGAGGCCTGGCGAACTGATTAGCATGGCTTCGTATTTCAGAAGTCTTGAATCAGTTAGCCATTTCTCGGCCTTTTGTTGTAAGATATTCCTTACATCGTGTGGGGTGTAGACTGTTAAAGAGGCTCCAAAAGTTATCTTTTTTGCTTCCCCAACTAACAGAGCTACTGCAACAATTGCTTGCAAGCAAGTAGGCCACCCTCGACTGACTGGATCTAGGATTTTTGATAAAAATCCTATGGGCTTCTTCTTTTCTGCTCACTCCTGGGTCAGAACTCCTTGGGCTGTTTGTCCACTTACATCGACAAATAGCTGGAATTCCTTGCTAGTGTCTGGCAAGGTTAGAACAGGGGCAGTTATGAGTGCAGTTTTCAATTCCTGAAACTTGCTTTCATCCTGAGTAGTCCATTTCAATCTATCAGTGTTTAGTCTTTCATACAAAAATTTTACCTTTTCGCTGTATCCTTCAATCCACTGTCTGCAGTATCCCAGGAGCCCTAAAAATTGCCTGATTTGTCTTTTTGTTTTTGGGGCTGGGAGTACTAGAATCCCGGCCACTCTGTCAGGGTCTAACCTCTTTTTCCCCTGAGAAATCCAATGCCCCAGATATTTTACCTCGGGCTCTGTGAACTGCAGTTTGGATTTTGATACTTTCAAACCCTTTTTTCCCAAAAAATTCAGCAACGATATTGTACTCTTTCTGACCTGTTCTTCCATGGTTCCGGCAATTAGCAAATCATCTACGTATTGTAAGAGCTTTGTCCCTTCCTCTGGAATGAATTCAGTAAGTAATTGTTCCAATGCCTGTCCGAATAAATTTGGTGATTCCACAAACCCCTGGGGGAGGACCGTCCACCTTAGCTGCTGATTTCTATTCGTGTCCGGATCCTCCCACTGAAAGGCAAAGAAATTCCTACTCCCTTCATCCAAAGGACAAGTCCAAAATGCGTCTTTTAGATCAATTACACTGTACCATACATCCTCGGGTGAGAGTCTGTTAAGTAAAGTATAAGGATTCGCCACCACCGGAAACCTGGTTCGGGTTCTAGCATTTACTGCCCTGAGATCCTGAACCAGTCGGAAGCTCCCATCCGCTTTCTTTACTGCCAGGATGGGGGTGTTATGTTGGGACATGCAGGGTTCGAGGGTACCCCCTCTAAGGAGGTCATCGATTACTAATTTCAAACCCCTTCTCCCTTCTATCGGGATGGGATATTGTTTGATCCTGATCGGATCCTCTGGGTTTTCTATTTCAATTTTGATGGGGGTAATATCCAATTTCCCCACCTCCCCTTTTGAATGCCATACTTTGGGATCAATCTCCCTTTCATCTCTTGGAGTTAAATGGAATATCTTTATTACTAATTCAGAATTCTTTACAACAATGTTTATACCTAATGCGACAATCATATCTCTCCCTAATAAATTGTAATCGGCTTCTTCTACTAATAATAAATTTCCTAGGCATATTTTATTTTGAGATTCGATTTCCACATCTTTTATTACAGAAACCTTGAAGGGATCTCCCTTCGCGCCGATTACCACTACTTTTTCTTTACTTGCTACGCATCCCCTGGGTAATTTTTGCAGGGTGCTTCTTTCAGCTCCCGTGTCAACCAAAAATTCTACCTCTTCGCGATGGAGACCTACTTTTAATTTTATCAAGGGCTCTTTAGCTGTTATCGTCCCCATCTGAAAAAGCCCAAGACTCCCCTAATCTTCTTGGAATATTTGTTCATCTTTTAATCTCTGGCGGCAGTTCCGTTGGAAGTGTCCTACTTTCTTACAGTAGAAACATTCTGGGGAATCTTTCCGCGGGGCGGAGCCCTCCTTCTGCGGCTCCTGCGGCTTTTTCGGCGCTGTTTTAAACTTGCCGTGTGCCTGTTCTTGTTTCTGAGCCTCTTTTACTGCGGCCACTAGTATTTTGGCCTGGAGTTTCTGTTTCTCATCCTCTCTCCTCATGTAAATCTTTTGAGCTTCCCTTAGAAGCTCTTGGAGATTTTTCTCTTGCCACCCTTCAATCTTTTCAAGTTTCTTTCTAATATCCTCCCATGACTTTGCCACAAATTGGGTTTTAAGTAACACTTCTCCCACCGGAGAGCTAGGGTCAGTCCCAGAGTAAATCTGCAGACTTCGTCGCAATCTCTCCAACCACTCGGTGGGGGATTCCTCCTTCCCCTGGCATTCCCCAAACACTTTACTAATATTTTGGCCCCGGGGAACCGCTTCCCTTATTCCTTGCACAATTATATTCTTTAAATCATTCATACTTCTCCTGCCATCCTCTGTTTGGGCGTTCCAACTCGGGCTCACGCTCGGCCATTTCTGATCGCCTGGCGTTCCCTGAGGGTTTCGCCGCTCCCAGTCTCTGATACCAGCCTGTTTAATCATTTCCCTTTCCTCTTGACTAAACAGGGATCTCAGGATAGCCATGAGATCCTCATATGTATAAATACTACTACCCAAAAATTCATCCAATCTCTCCGCTACTCCAAACGGATCATCTAACAATCGTCCCATCTCTTTCTTAAACGCTCGCACATCCCCTGAGTTTAGGGGTACATTCACAAACCCAATCACTCCTGGAGCAGTAGGCACTTCCCTAAGAGGGAAGATTCTGTGCCTACTCTCATTCTCTTCCCATTCTTCACTCATTTGCCTAGACTTAAAACGAGTCCTGCTTGCGGGGGGGGAATAGGGGTTTTTGAGAGTCTGGTCTTTTATTATTGATGTATGGTCCATTGCCACCAGGTTATTATGAAGGGTTCCCCCTGTCAAATTTGAGGGACCTGGCTGTGGCAGCGGGACGGGCAATGGGGGATAAGGAGATCCCCGACCTTGCACCACCATGGATTCTGGAGAAGCGGCGGCGGCTGCGGTCCCCACAGGAGGAGCCAGAGGGGGGGCCACCGGAACCACTGCTGGCGCCGGTTCCCCTGTTCGCGATGTGTGTGCTCCACCTGGCTGTGCCGGCGAGCTCGTGGGAGCTGATGGCACCACTTGATCCACCACGGGAAGTCCTGCCGGCCCGTGGTACGGAGGAGGTAAATGATCAAGAGGCTCCCAGGTTTCTGTTTTTGCTTCGCTTTTTAGTTTCATTGGAAACAGCCCTACTTTGGCTTTTAGCCAGAGTTTGGCGTATTCCTTTTCCTCAGAGTCTGAGGAAACCTTGCTCTCTACATAAGAGAGCAATTCGTTACACGTCCACCTTTCAAACGTTCCTAATATTGGCCAAATGAGATGGGGTCTCAGTTCCTGCCCACCCCAAACCTCGGCGCAATAGTATATCATTTTTGCCTTGGACTTCTTTTTCCTCTCAGGGCAATTTTCCCAATATTTTAACAACCAACCTAAAGGACTTTCTGGTGGGATGTCTAACAATCCCTTCGTTTCTATGGAAGGATTCTCTTTATCTACTGGCTTCTGTATTTTACTCTTTCTCTGTCCCATGGTGAAAAAGGGAGTCTTACCTATTTCTCTGCGTTGTGTTTTGTGTTTGAGAGACAAAAGTCTGCTAATACTCACCTTCGCGGTTTGCTGTACCGGGGTCTTTCTTAGCGCTTTGATCTCTCCTCCGGACCTCTCCTTGGGCCCTGATTGCTAGAAGAGTTTACTCATTCCCGAGCTCTACTGGACGTCCTCTTCCTCTTCCAGCCCTTTGTGATCGGTCCCCCAGAGCACCCCTTTGGCCCCAGGCTTTACAAACGTGTAGAGAGAGTCCTCTCACCCCGACTCGCTTCCTCCGTAGCCGGCCAATTCCCTCGCGGGAGGATGGAACCGCGGCTTTTGGAGTCCGCTCTCGCTCCGTGATCAGATCACGTCTCACACACGCTCGCCCAATCACCCTGCTCAACCTCGCAGTACTTACAGCAATTTTCTTGCGAGGATGTCTTCGTGCACGACTGACTTTTTATGAGCTACCAAGCCATGGCTTTTTCCCGAGCTCTTCTTGGATCCGTATCCTCTTTTATTGTGGTTTTTACCTCAGCCTAAATTTGGTTCGGGTGTCGGAGTGAACTGCGGAGGTTCTCGGCTTCCCAGGCCGCTGAAATCAGCGGGGGTACCCTCCTGGACAGCGAGGTTCTCCCACAGTTTTCCGATCCGAGTCACGGCACCAATCTGTTATAAATGCAAAGGCAATTTTGGGATAAAATCAAAGAGAAATTTATTAATAAACAACATAGAAAAAAAACAGAGAAAAAAAAAACCACAATAAAAATGATCAGCGCAGCGCTGGGTGGACAGGACCTACACCCGAGGTGTAGGTTTCCCAAGTCCATGTCTGAGCGTCCTCAGGATTGGGGTTTTATAGGATTTTTAAGTCCTCAGGCCAAAATTCCAGGCTGGTTCCATTCACCAAGTGTCCTTGATTGTCCAGTGAATGGATTTCCTGGCATAGAATAAAGACATTAACTACTGTCCGGCCAGAATCTCCTCATATGTAAAGGAGTTTCTGTGTGTGTTACAATGTTGGGTTTCTCATGGCAGGGTGGTGGAATCCGGGCTGGTGCCGATGGGTATCTCGGCCGGGTTTTCTCTTTTGTCTCCCCTGATTGCTTTCCCAACACAGGGATGTTCTGGTCTGGCGAAGTCTTTTCTTTTTGGAACTTGTCTTTTTTCACTGATTAGTTTCTGTACCCACTGGAATCTGCAGGGCGTTGCTTGGGTCCGGAGGTAGATAATTTCCCGAGCCGGTTCCATTGTTTTCTTGATGGTCCGTGTCCTGTCTGTTTGTTTGAGTTGATGGGCCAGCCTGGTTTAGTTATCTCGGGCGTTGCTGGTAATCAGCAACTTCTTGGGGAAAAACCTCGTCCTACTCTGAGGAGAGGTTTTTCTATACTTTATATTTTTTATATTCTTACAAAACATATTTGTTTTATATACACTTCGAATTTTTAATACAACAATAATTTATTACAATCCCGTCTACTGAGCAATACGATGGCCTTTGTCAGCACAGAACACAAAACAGCGCACTGTGATTGCTGCAAACCAATGAGATCACTCCCTCACCTGCCCTTCACCAATGCACAGGGCAGCCTCCCTGTAACCCTCCCAGAGCCAGGCCTGGAGCTGGAGCTCTGAGCTTTCCAAGGAGTTTGTAAATCTCTCCTTGCTCCACTTCATGAAATAAGGAGGTCTACTTGGAGTTTGTGCTTGGCTGGATGCATGCCCACCTCACCCCTAGGGAGCCCTGCATATGCTGTGGTGGTGGTGATCCTGGGATGTGTCAGTGGGTCAGTGAGGATGTGACAGGGTCACTACCTGGGCAGATGGAGCCAGGAGTGGTGCAGACCTGTGGGAGCACAGGCAGTCTAAGTGCTGCTGCACATGCTGAGAGCTGTGTACCCAAGGCTACTTTATCCACACAACTTAGCATGCTTCTGGGTGCTCCATGTGGGAAGGCCACACTCCATGCTGCCAGCCACACACCAGTATCCATTGCCCTACCCAGTACTGCTGCTGGCAGAGGGGCTGGGGAACTAGCCTGATGCACCTTCAACAGCTGAAGCTTTGCCATGGGGTCCCCCCCCATACCCCAAGGGCAGATGAGTTGCTGCCAGCTGTGCTGCCTGAAGGCCAGGAGCTGGGTATATGGCAGTGCCTGCTCCCATGTGACAGCAGAGCTGCAAGTGATGCAGACCACTGACTGTGCTGGTGCCTGGTCCCTTACGGGCTGTGTGACAGCAGAGATGCAGGGCAGGGCAGACCTCAGACCCCTGTGTGGCAGCTCTGTGGCAGACATGGCAGGGATCACTCAGCAAGTGAAGATGATGCTGCTGAGACTGGCAGAGGATGATGTTATGTTAGAAAGCACAATGCTTGGAGCAGTTTGCTTTAGCGTAGTTGCTCGGGCAGGGGCTGTCATGCTTCAGTGGAGCCCAATGCTGCTCTGGCCTGGAGAGTGGAGAGCTGCTGAGGAACCTAGGGGAGCAGAGGGCTCTGGGATGTCAGTGCAGCTGGAAACCCACCCTGCCAAACAGGCTGAAATGAGACATCTGAACCAGCACTTCCAGTATGGAAACTGCTGGACCTTCTAGGCACCTCTACCACACCCCATCTTTCTGGCCTACAGTGGTGGATCTTTCCCTGTGTCAGATGATGGTGTGGTCCTGCTCCATCCCATCCATCTTCCCAGATTGCTGGGAATTCCCAGAAGAGCAGTGAACTTAACCTTGATGACCTCCTCTGGAGAAGCCACTCAGCCTCTGGGTTGCCAGTCAAAGCAGAGAGCAGCATCTCTCTCTGTCACTTTTGGAGCTGACAGAAGATGACAGCTGCCTGCTTTGCAGAGCCCTTAGCACCTCCATTACATCAGGTACTTAGTCCTCTCCAGGGAATACTTCTGGCCTTTGCCCAGAAACAAGATTGAACTCCAAAAAGTTTGTCCTCTACAGAGCAGGGCTGCACTTCAACTGCGGGTAAGGAGCTTGAGGTCTCCAGAGGAACCTCTGGACAGTGAGACATCAGGGCTTGGCTGTCCTGGCACTGCATTCTGGGACCTGGGACAGAGTGTAAGGACAAGGACACCACAAGCAGCTTCGAGTTGGAGTGAGCAGTGGGACTGTGTGGGTCCCCCCAACATCATCAACCCAACAACACATGCCCAGGAAGCCCTCGCAGGTTTTTGGGGGTGCTCTGGCCATTGATCCTGCAGCGGTGTCAGGGAGCAGCTCAAACAGCTCCCCAGTGCATGCAGGGGCATGCCATGGTGTGATCCTCCGGGCCTGGTGGGGAGGCCCTCTGGGGAGGAGGTGCTGGTGGCTCTCTGCCCCGCATCCCGCAAACCAGGGGGGCAGCAGCTCCTGCGGATGGGGAGTCTCCGAGCCGGGGCTGGGCTCGGGGACACTCTGCGAGCAGCGATACACCCTGGGGTACCACCCCAAGCGGACCAGGTCGCTACACCAGCACCGGCGTGGAGACCGGGACGGGAGTGAGTCCGGAGCGGCGCGGCACGGCGCGGCACGGCACGGCACGGCACGGCGGCTCGTCTCGGTGCCGGTGCACGGTGCTGCTACAGGGCTGGGCACCGGGATACGGGACCCGCAGGTCCGGCGGGGCGGGGCCGAGTCGGGCTGGCGACGGCGGGGCGGGGCGATCGGAAGCGGCAGTGCGGCGGGTAAGCGGTAGGGCCGCGGCGCTGCTGGGAGCACGAACAGGAGCGTAGCCGGGGGAGGGGAGCGGGGCGTGGCGGGAGCGCAGTCGAACCCAGCGCGGGGCCGAGACGCCTCGGCCGCGCTTTGTTGTCTCGACCGCCACCGAGTCCCGGCTGCAGCAGCGCGGGCCCGACGGACAGGATGTCCCAGGAGAGCCTTCTCGGGATGGACGAGGGAGCGCTGCGAAAGCTGGTGAGTCCCGCGGCTGCTCCGGGTCTCGGGGTACGGTGCGCGCCCGCGCCGATTCCGGGGGCGGATCGTGCCTGGAGGTGCCTGGGTTCCGTGAACCCCCCGGGCCGAGGGCTGCTGTCCCAGGCGCGGGCAGAACGAGAACGGGCGGGCCTCGGGTCTGTCGCTCGGCTGGGGTATTCCGGAGCCATGTCTGGGAGCGGATGTAGCGCTGGAGACCCAGCGCTGCATCCCAGGCGGCAGCACCTGGAGCGACCCACGCTGGTCGGGGTCGGGCTCTGGGCCGGGGTGAGATCCAGCACGAGTCCCCGCTCCACTCCGGTGATTCCGAAGGCTCTGGCCCCGCTGCTCTGGCCGCGCTTGGCCCTTTTCTCGCAATCGCGCCCGGCCGTACCGCCTGTCCCAGCTCCATCTTCTCGGCCGGCGGATCCTGGGGAATCGTTCCCCGATGCCGGCAGAGTTCCCTGCTCCCCGCTTGCCCCTTGCGGGCTCCCGCGATGCCGGGAGCTGGCGCGGTACCAAGCGCACTTCCCGGGCTCTGCCCGCATGGCTTTGCATCCCATCCCCTCCTGCGCAGCCGCTTCTGGAGCGCTGGCCGGAGCACTGGCCCGGGAGCGAGAGCCGCAGTCGTGCGCCGTCGCGGCCGATGGGCTCTGGAGGACGAGGGCCTCCGTGTCCCGAAGACGAGACTCGGGATACTCAGCCGGGGCTGGTGTCCCGGGAAGCCCCTACAAGTGTCCGGCTTTGGGCAACCCCAGGGACCCCCAGCCCGGGGCTAGGGCTGTGTTGGCTGTCCCGGGGATTGCGCCGGGGTGGCCCGGGTCAACGATGGGGAATGATCACAACAGGAAGCTGAGTCAGCCGGGAAGGCAGGTCTGCTGGAACAGGAAAGAGTCGGGATGCCGGCGGGAAGTGAGGGTTGTGCTGTGGGTCGGCACGGGGGCTGCCCCTGGCTGAGCCTTCTGTCCTGCCACCCTTAGCCAGCTCTGAGTGGCGACACGCAGACCTGCCCGTGGCTCGAGCTGGGGAGCCCACTTGCTTCTCATGGGGTGATGTCGGGGCCAATGGACCACCTATCCAGAGGTTTGGGGATGGGTGGTCAGGGTGTCTCCCCATCCTGCCAGTGCTCCAGCTCTGCCATGTCCCATCCAAGGTCTCTGATCTAAGATGGAGTCCCAGACGTGGCGATGGGTTCCTGGTGTCCTGTCAGCCCAGCGAGGTGGATCTCATCCTGCAGCAAGCACTGCTTCTATGGATGCTTTTTCTTTGACATTCTGAGGCTTTGTCTCCCCAGAGCACTGTGCTTGTGACCCACATCTCCCTGTGCTGTGTGGTACAGGCTGGGGAAAGCCGCATCTGAGCTGATGTGAGGCAGGGAAGGAATTATTTTTCTTCTGGTTAGGTTTTTGGCTCCACTCAGTTGGAAGAGGATTAGTCCATATAAGGGAAAACTGCCTCTCCTGCCACTTCCTCCCTTCTGCTCTGCTCTCCCCAGCCCTCCACTCTCCTCATTTCTCCCAAGGGCTGCTAGGCAGCAGCATCTGATGTCCCCAGGGAAACTGGAAAAAGTAGGCTGGGGGACTTGAGCCCCCTCAGGTCCCTGCAGCCCCCTCACTCCTGTGCTGGCTGGGCTGGTCACTGCCAGGAGTTGCCCTGCAATACTGGCCATAGGCAGGCATATGATTCTCTTCCCAGCTGCCCACTGGTATCCCAGTCCCAGGGAGGCCAGTTGGGATGAACCAATGGTGCAGCATAAAGTTGACCAAGGGTTTGGAGAAGCCAGAGGAAGAAGCTGTGGGGGATGGGGTGGACTGCAGGGTGGCCCTTAGGTGGATGTCCAGAAGCAAGAAATTGAGCGCTTACAGCTGTACTGAGCTCCTGGCTGAGGTCTGCTGGCCGTGGGTTGGGGAATGCTTCCCTCCCAGCCCCTCCAACTCTTAGTCTGGTTAATTAAGGACAATGTAAATACCTTTGGTGACAGAGGCAGGACAGGTTTGAGCTAGGGAAGTCACTGCCATGAGATCCCCTTCTTCTCATACCCAGTAGTCTTTGGCTATAGTAGTCTATAGTAGTCTTCCACGGCCTTGAGAATCACTGCATCCCTGCCACATCCCTGTCATCCAGTGTCCTTCCTGCTTTCCTCTGACTGGGGGGTAGCCATGCTCCCCATGGCTCTTTCCAAAGGTGACAGTGAAACTTGGGGCTGTAGGAGGTGCTTGTTGTGCCAGGTTCATCTGATGCCATAAAGCAGTTTCCCTGTGCCCAGGCTCCAGATTCCAAAGTGCTGTGTGGTCCTGCACTTCAAAGAGCTGGATGGATGCTGGGCTAATTGCAGCCCTCCTGGAGGAGCTGCTCACTGCACCAGGGCTCTGAGCACTTCTGTGTTGGGCACCAGGTGGGAAGCAGCCTATGCGTGCTGTGCCAGTGCCCTTTCACAAAGGCACTCTGTGTGATGAGGAGGGTGTTTGCTTGGAACCATTAATTTGCTGGCAGCTGGGCAGGACCCATGGGGCCTCAGCATGTACCAATCCCTAAGCCTGCCTGGGCTGGCAGGGTTGGGCCCCTTGGTCCCTTTGCAGCTGTTGTGGTTTCCATCATGCTTTCCTCTGCCACTGGCTACATAGCTTCCAAAGCTGCTTATTTGCCTCATCCCAGCTCCCTGCTGACGTGGGCTTGGAAGAAGCCATTTTCTCCTGTCCTGCCACTTGTCCTGTGGGGAGAAGCCTTCCAGGACCTGGGGGCAGGTCAGGTCCCAGCTGAAGCCTCCTGGGTAGAGTAGACTCCAGAGCTGGCAGGTGGGTGCCACACAGCACACACTGGTGCCAGCATGTTTCCTGCACCAGGGTGTGCAGGGCTGGTGTCCCATTGTGTCCCCCTTTCCTGGCACTCATGATTTCTGCAGCTGCTGTACACACCACTTCTCCTCCCTCCCCCCACCTTCCCCACTGCCCTGACCCAGGTGCTGGGGCCAAGCCACTCACTGCCAGCAGCTTATTTTGGGAAGGGCCAAGGTCTTGGCCACCCAATATGCAGTTGAGGACTGTATTCCTGTCCTCAAAGTCTTTGGATGGCTGTAGGGAGAGATGTCCTTACCACAAAGCTCTGCCTCCAGCCCCTCATTTTGAGCTGAACCAAATTCCACCACTTCCCAGCCCATCAATGCTGCCCTGTTTGCAGGGAGCCAGGCTTCCTGGCTGGCCAGGATGGGCACCATTGCTGCTGGACTATGTCTTTTTCTTGGTAGTAGTTGTTCCAACTGTAGCGGCATCCTTGGGATGCCAGCAGCCATCTGGGGCAGATGGGAAATTAGAGGCCCATGAGGATGGAAGGGCTGGTTTTCTCTCCAACACTCCACACTGCTCTGGCAATGCCGTGGCTCCTGCTCTTCCCAGCTGCTTCCCTGGCCTTGTGGTGGCAGAGGTGACTGCTCTGGATAAAAGCCCGGAGTGGACTGCAGGCCTTGGCTTTAGCCAGGATGCTGGAAGGGATAGTAATGCCTGCTGGCATGGTGGGGGCTGCTGGGGTGGGAGGGAAGGAGCACCCTGGCTCCAGGCAGCTCCCCCAGAGGTTTAGTGTATTTTTAGAGTTGGTCTGCTCTAGGGGTTGGTAATCCCAGCCACCGGGATCTTCCCCAGTTGGGGAAGGATAATGCTTCCAGTTAGGCTTTGCAGCTGGCAAGGGTTGGAGGACCACAGTTTTGGCTGCCACTGGGGTGGCACATGGCATCTCTGTGTCAGTAGCGCATGGGACAGGAAGAGAAGGGACTGATGCTCTTGTCCTGTGGCACAGCCATGGCTTCTCCCAGCATGATGGGGCTTGAAGCTGACAGCAGCTGCTGTTGGTCACGGGGTTTATTTTTAACAAGCTCCATGGGAAATCACCTCCCACATTCCCAGTGTCAGGGCAGTCTTGATGTCCTACAGCAGGACAGTGTGAGGATAGTGGGGCCATGCCTGCCCTGGCTGGCCTTTCACTGCAGATCTGGCTGCCTTCTGCCCCTTCAATATCAGGAGGTGGGTTCATGGCCCTCTGGAAAAACTGGAGCTGGTAGGGGGGCTGGGCTGTGACCTGGTCTGGAAGAGGGGGAGCAGCTCTGGGTGCCCATGCTAGGTGATGGCCTTGGTGGGCTGAGGAGCACCTGGAGCACCTGTGAGATGTTCAGATATTTGGGGGAGAGTTATGGCTGTGCTTCCCATACATAAAGGCTTGAACTTGGATTTAGGACAGATCCCACTCATGGATTTGGTTCCAAGAGCTGCCTGCCATGCACTAGCAGTGGATGGGTGGGGGGGGAGGGCTGCAGGGTGCACAAGATGACCCCTTGGTGGGATGCTGAGGCCCTTTCAACCAGCACCTCCTGGGGAACTTGGGATGGAAAGAGAATGGGCTCTCCTGTCCCTTTGCTGCTGAAGGAGCTGGCGTGGGTAGGAGGACTCATTCCAGAGCTGGTGGCAGTGGGAAGGGCAGAGATGCATGGCACCAACCCTTGTAGGCAGCAGGACTGCTGGTGGGTGTTCATTTCACATGCTTGTCTCTTTGACTTTTATATGCCCAGAGGTCTCAGTGCCACCATGGCAGCCCCTCCTCACCATGGGTGGTCCCAGCATCCTGCTCTGGGCGGGCTGTGCCCAATTTCTGCAGGGCCTGGCAGTGCCAGGCAGCATGCTCTGGGCACGTGGGTGCCACACACAGACAGTGCCTTTGTCCAAAGTGTGGGCAGCTCATGACAGTGTGGCAGAGGGTGGCACCAGGACTGAGACAGGGGCTCAGTGGCCAGAGCCAGTGCTGAGCCCTGCCCTGTGCACCCAGCTGGAGGCCACACTGGACCTGGCTGAGCGGCGCCGCATCCGCTCGGCTATTCGGGAGCTGCAGCGGCAGGAGTTGGAGCGGGACGAGGAGATGTTGGCATCCAAGCGCTTCCGCCCAGAACGCAGCAACCACCGACAGGATGACAAGGAGAATTGGCCACAGTGAGTCCTTTTGTGAACTGAGGTCATTCCCTGCCTCTGCCCTGGGAGACGGGGGCTGCAGTACCCAGCCCCACTCTGGCTGGGACAAATTTGAGTGAACGTGAAGGTGGGAACAGCCTGGCACAGAGCAGCTTGGCACGTGGTGGGGCCTGTTGTCTGGATCTGCCAGCTGCCCACAAGGGGACTTTGCTCACAAGCACCTGTGACAGCCACCGCTCTCATCCTGCTCAGGTCCCAGCACCTGGAAGAGGAACAGCAGGCAGCCCTGGCTGCCTTGTCTGAGCGGCTTGAAGCCATCACCAGCGTGGAGGAACTGACAAAACTGGTGAGCAACTGTGTGCTGGGGCAGACCATTTGCTGGGATGAAACTTGTGCTGGGGCTGACCCTGCTTCTTTCCTGGGTCCTTTTTTCTTGCAGCTGCGGGCAGCAGGTGAGTATGAGGAGCGCAAGCTGATCCGAGCTGCCATTCGCAAGCTGCGGGCTGAGGAGATTGAAGGTGAGGCACCATTCCCATGTTCCGGGGTGGATGCCTTGGGGGCTCTGGGATGTGGGCAGCTTCTTTCTGAACACCATCTTTGCTCCCATCCAGCTGCAACCCTGGCTGGGAATGTGCAGAGCAGCCGAAAGGATGGCAGCAAGCCCCCCACTGTGCCTGGGGAAACAAAAATTGTCCAGAGGGACAATGCTGAAACACCAGCCCTTACTGGAAGTGAAGAGAGCTGTGGTGAGGGCAGAACCAAGTCTCCAGGCACAGACAAGAGCGGGGAGAGCAGCCAGCAGGATGATGCAGAGCCAGCACTGGCTGGGCCAGAGGAGAGTGGGTATGGGGAGGCTGTGGAGCAGAAGCCCGAAGTCTCAGCGGTGAGTGTGTAGAGCACTGCAGGGGGCGGAACTGTTCAAGATTTCACCCTTTCCTGGGGTTTCTGTGCCAGCCCATCTGGAGCACAGAGCCCTGGGCAGACTGTGCTTGCCTGCCCAGAGGGACTGAGGCAGGTGGGGCTGGGGTCTCTGGGGACAGGGGAAACATGGCTGTGCTGTGCCAGTGTGGCCCCAGCCAGCAGTGATGAGCTGGGGCTGGGGTCTCAGGCCAGGGTGCTCCTTGGGTTTCTCCCAAGGATGCAACCTGGTGGGGATCTGGGAGCTCCTTGGTGTGCGTGGTACACCCATCTCTGCTCCACTTCTTGGGGATGGGGTTCTTTGGAGGCAACAGCCATTCATCTCCTCCGCAGCAGTTCCCTTGCATGGGTAGAAACCTCAATTCCCTGTCCCCCTTCTTGTGATGGCTGTTCCTGCCAGCCTTCAAGGAGCCAGGGCTCATTCTGGAGTGAAGCTAGGGGTTTTCTGGATGGGGAAAGGATAAGCTGGTGGGCAGAACTGGAAGGAATGAACACAAGCCAGGGTTTTCAGTGCAGCAGGGATGATCCTGCAGAGACTGTGTGGGGGTGGGAGATCTCTGCACCCAACCCTGGGGGATTGCCCTTTGAGGGTGAGGGTGGGAAGAGAAGAAGCAATGAGTGTACCCACAGCCAGGTGAGAAGGCATGGGTTCCCCCATCTGCCTCAGTCCAGCCCTGCTTCTTCCTCCACCTGCCCCAGGGCTGTAGCAGGACACTGCCAAAGGGATGTGGAGTTGTGCCACCTTTCAGCACTGTCTGCCTCCCCATCTGGATGGGCTGGCACGCTGCCCCCAAAGCCTGGCTGGAATGGGACATCTCTGAGCAGCTGAGAGGGCTGTTCTGCTCAGTCTGGCTGATAACTACAAACCCAAGGCCATTTCCATCCTTGGGTTTGGGGCCTGGTTGCCCTGTGTCCCCTCAGGGTAAAAGCTCTTTTTTGTCTCCCCCTGTCCTAAAGTCAAGGTGCTGCTAGAGGCACTGGCAAAGCCAGACTGGCACCTTGTTCCCTAGCTGACACCAGGACACCCTAGCCCTGCTCAGACTTATGTCAGAGACACATCTTTCACCTGTGTGTGGTCCTATGTCCAGAATATTTCATCATTTGCCAAGCAGAGCTGCAGGTGCCATGGACAGGGACAGGGTAATGTAAAACTGGATGTTCCCTGCATCACAGAGCCCTGGAGTGCCTGGGCTGGGAGCATGGGGCAGGTTTGGGGTCCCCCTTCACTAGACACTGTCTCTCTCCCTGCCTGCAGGATGCAGTGAGGTATGGGGACACTTGTCCCCGTGCGAGCCTCTTTCTGTGACCTGTGTGCAGGGACTGGCTTGTCAGTTCCTGCCAGCATGCAGGCAGGGACCTAGATAGCATGGGAAGAGACCACAGCCTATGCGTCCCTGGCTGGAATGGGCCATGGTAGCCCAGTCAGAGACTGGAGTGGGGCTGGTTCTGCTCTCCCCAGGCCTGCAAGCGAGAGGATGTGGTGGAGCAGGAGCATGTCCCAGCTGGGATGCAGGAGCTGTGCAGCCAGCAGGCAGGAGATCCCCAGAAACCCAGTGCCAGGGGTGAGTCCCCATAAATGTCATGGCAAAGTCCTGTCTAGGTGTGTGCCTGGGGCCAGACCTGTGCCTGGCCAGCTGCAGGACGATGAAAGGCATACCATCTCACAATGGCGGGCAGGGCAGCTGGGTGCCTGGAGGGGCTGCAGGAGTAGGGATGCATTCCAGGCAGCTGCAGGCTTACCAAGCAGAGCCTCTTCTCACCCACAGCTGTGGTTTCGGGGACCCTTGTGCTCCTGGAGCTGCAGCCAGCCCCAGAGTCCAATCCAGAGCCTGAGGATGGCGGTAAGGACCTGCAGCAGGGGCAGCCCCAGGCAGCCTGGAAGGAAGGGAACCTGGGCAGCCCTGCCAGCGCCCCAGAACCCAGTGTGGCGCAAAGCCCTGGAGGGGAGCAACTCATCCCAGGCCAGCCCAGTACTGACAACCAGGTATAAAACTGGTGGCAGCTGCCACTGCCCTCCTTGCCCGGGGCTGGCAGTCTGGGTGAAGGCAACTTGATGGGGGGGACTGCATGTAACTCCCAGCTGAATGCTCCGCCCCTCTACTCCACAGCTTCATGTTGGGGCACACTGCCAGGTGCTGGGGCCAGGTGGAAGACATGAGAGGCCATCAGTGGGTAAGTGTAGCCCTGAGGGGGATGACATGAGAGCCGTGGCCCCTGCCAGCTGGGCAGGGCTGTCCCAGGGCCCCCCCACTCCCCTGTTCTGCAGCATGTACATCCCAGGCATCCCTAGGGACATGACTCCCGCCCACGTGTGCTGGGTCAGGAATGTGAGTGCAGGACACGGCCAGGCCAAAGGCCACCGATTGCTGCCTAGCCAAGTGGTGGCAATGCCCACCCCAGCCAGGGAACTGGGTGCCAGGCAGGCTGTTTACTGGGGCTTCCACTCTGGCCGGGTTACTGCAGGGCCATGAAAGGGAATCAGTGCCAGTAGCAAACCCTGGCCTTTTGCATTCTTTGTCCCAATAAGGCTAGGAGCTGTGCACGGCTGGCTCTGACCATCCCCACCCCAGGCCCAGCACCCTGCAGGGCCTCCCCACAGCCTCGAGAGATTCCAGTGGCCAGTAGTTGCTCTTTTCCTACTGTTGTGAAAACCATCCCCACGGCTGTGCCAGGAGGAAATGGGGGAAAACTGAAAAGCAGCTCTCTGCTTCAAGGATGAAGGGTGCTGTCCTGGCAGGCAGAGGTTGCTGTCCCTCTGAGGAGCCCCTGGAGGCTGCTGGCTCCTGGGAAAGAAGCAGCCCTAGGAAGATGCTAGGGGTGGTGGGCTGCAGCATGGCACAGCCCTGGGGTAGAGAGAAGTGTGCAGGATCCAACCCTCCCTTGCCTCACGGGGCTCAAACCTGGGTTGTGAGGAGAAGGTGAGCCCCCCTCCCTCCATGGGCATCAATGACTTCAGCCCCAGGGCAGAGCCCTGCCTGCGCCCTTAAACACTGAGCCACCTGGCCCCCTCAACATCTCTTCAGAGGCAATGGTGTGCCAGGCCCTGGTGAGGACAGGTGTGATCCCAACCTTTCAACACAGACCCCAGCGCTCCCCACTGCACTACTGGGCACAGAGCCTACCCTCCTCTGCAGTGTGGTTTTGCATTGCAGGACAGAGCCCATGCCTGGGGTGCAGGGCAGCCTACAAGTGCTGGTGGATTTTGGCACTAAGCTCTGGGGAATGTGGAGTAATGGGGAGGGAGACTGCAGAGTGCTGTGCTGGAGTGAGGGGGTTGCCAGCAGTACCTGTGCCATGCTCACCTTCTGCTCCTTTTTGTGTCATTCCTTCCCTGGCCTCTCTCTTCCCAAGCATCAGTGCCCCCCCAGGAGGTAATGGGGACCCCAGCTCGCCTGAATACTCACCAGTGGGAGCTGGTGCCCTCCTCCCTTTGCCTGGCTGGCCACACGGGTAAGATCCTAGTGGTGGTTGCCTCCATTCGCTGCTTCCCGGTGGCGGGATGTCCCCGGTGGAGCCTGGGCAGGTGTGAAGCTCCTCAGCGCCAGGTGCTGCAGGATGCTGCTGGCTGCCCACCTGCTCTTTTGCTTCCTGCCCAGAATCCCTCCCTCCCATCCATGTACACAAGCATCCGGCAGCAGTGGGAGGAGGGAGCAGAGGCTTTGAGGGGCTGCAGCGACCCTGGGAAATGCTCGGATCTCTGGGGGGCAGCAGTACATCCTGTGAGCACCGTAGGGGATTGCATGCATAGTCAGGCACTCCGCGGGCTTTGTGCGTCGTGTGGGCAACCTAGGGGGGCTGCGTGCACAGTGTGGCGTCCCGGGGCGGGGGCAGTATGCATGGCAGGGGGTACCCCAGGATGGGGGGGCAGCGTGTATCGCAGGGGGCACCGCGGGGCGCTGCATGCACGGTGCGGAGCCAAGCCCCGGCGGGGACATGCGAGGGCGGCCGCAGTCCGGTGACCCCGCGTCCATTCCCGCAGCGCCGCGCCCCGCCGGACCCCCAGCTTCCCCCGCCGCCGGCTCGGTGCGGGAGCGCGCGCAGCGGTTCGGGCCGGCGGGGGCGGGCGGTGCGGGGGGGCGGGCCGGGGCCGGGGCCGGGGCTGCCCAATGGCAGCGGGGGCCCCGCACGGCCCCGCCGGCGCCCGCTCAAAACGCGCGGGGCTGCGGCGGCGCACAGCAGCGCCCGGCCCCGCGCCCTGCCGGCTCCCGCCTCGACGCCATGAAGACCTTCTTCACCATCGAGATCAAGGATGGGCGCGTGCAGCCCCTGGCGCCCCGCATCACGGCCTCCCCCAGCAGCCAGCGGGCAGGTGGGCATTGATGGGGTACGGGGTGTGCAGGAAGGTCCAGTGGGCGATGGCATCTGTCATGAGGCTTCACACTAGGGGTGATGGGCATGTGTCATGCAGGGAGGTGGGACTGAAAAAGATGTGGATCTCTCAGTAAGGTGGGCACAACAGGGTAATTCTTATCCACCAGGCTCTAAGCACTACAGGATTGTGCTCCTAATATGACAATGTGCACAGCTGGGCAGTAGAACAGGCTGGTGCCAGTGGGCAGTTGGGCACTAACAGATGGTGGGCACAAATGGGCAGATGGAGGCGGGCAGGCTGAGCCAGGCCAAGTGGGTGCTGATAGGCAGCAGCGGCATTTGAGTGCTGGCAGCCCAGAGAACAGGTGCTGCCAGAAGAACAAAGTGCGTATGGTAGCCCTCATCCTTCGGCATGCATTCTCAGCCTGCTTGGGGCATCTCAGTTCCGGGAGACCATCTGGCCCTGCAGCCTGCCCACAGCCCCGCTGTCTTACCACGTTTATGTTTGGGGTCATTCCCCAATCCCTACCCTGCCCCTGCAGCCCTGCCCCATCCTCTCCCCACTGACCTGTTGATTCAGGGGGGAGCCCATGCCATCCTGCTCTGTGTCCCGTTCCACTGCTGCACCATGTCTGTTCCAGCCCTGCCCCAAACCTGCTTGCCCACAGATGTGACTGGGTCAGGATGCTCCTGTGGCCATCCCTCTCAGTGTGGGGTCTTGGCTCCAGCTGAAGCACTGCATAATGCACCCTTACTTGGGGAGGATGATGAACCAGGGCAGCAGGGGTCTCGACTTCCCCATCTCTTGCTTGCCTCCAAGACCTTTCCCTGTGCCAGAGCTCAGTGCTCACTGCCAGGGCAGGATGTGTGGGGCAGGCAGAGAGCCCAGCCAGAGCCACTCCCCAGCTGGGTCTGAGCCTGTGGGCTGGGTCAGATCCCACATGCCTCTTTCTCCCTTTGCAGAGGTGACTGTGGGTCTGCGGAGCACCCCCATTCGTATCACCACCATCCCCAGCAGTGTCAGCAGCATCTGCAACATCAGCAGTGTCAGCAGCAATGTCACCAAGGTGAGTGCCCAGGCGGTCTGTGGGGCTGTGCCCCACCTGGCCATTGCCTGGCAGCTCCAGGGCTTGGGGTGGGGACCAGGGACCAAGGAGTTAGTGTAGGCAGCATGATCCAGAGGCTCTGTCTAGTTTTGGTTGATGCTTTTGTTTTGGTAGGGTTTTTTTCATCAAGAGAATCTGGACTTTGTGTGTGGTTGCACAGCTCCACATGAGCCCTCTGGACTGTGCCACCATGTACTCAGACACTTGGGGAGGTGGGTGGAGGGGGTCAAGGAGTCTTTTGTGGGTCTCCCTCTGTTTTAAACACCTTTAAGGGTGGCAACAGCTTGGGGGAAAATCCATTGCCAACCACCCCTGTTCTTCCTCCTGGGGATGGACCTTGGCCATGTGTCTGGGAAGCCTGCCTTCCCAGAGGCAGGGAGGCTACTCCTCAAAGGTCCCTAAAGCACTCTGGAGTTGTGGGTTGGGGTCTTGCTAGTTCCTGCTATGCCAGGAACTAGCTCTGGTGGAGAGTGCCCAAAGCCCCAGGCCATCTAGGAGGGATTCTTGGGTGCAGCTGGTGAAAAAAATCAAAAAACAACCCCTCTGCAGTGTCTGGTGGGGAGAGCAGGCTGTGGCTACCCTGGGGCTGGGTGCACACAGGAGACAGCCCTTCAAGTGCTTTAATCTGCTCCTGCCCATCTAGGGTAATGCAAGGCGCCTGTGTGCCGCCTTGGCAGAAGCCAGGATATCAAACATGGTTCTGTCTCACTCATGGCCTTGTGCATGCCTGGCTGTCTCTGCAGGAACAGCACTGTGGGTGGCTTGTGTCACTGCCAGTGGCTGTGGTACCACCCATAGCCTGGGGCATACTGGTGGCTGTGGTACCACTGGCTTCATCCCACCCTCAGCCCAGCCCTTGCCAGCTTGAGGCAGGCAGTGCCCACAGGTGCTGCCCACACCTGCCAGCAGGTCCTGGGTCCTGACTGCAGTGGGGTGACTTCCCTGTGCAAATGTGCTTGGGCAGCACTTGTCAGCTCTCATAAACGTATTAGGGGGCCTGTCCAGTGAGGTGGGGGGCCTGAGACCTGTTGGCTGCCTGACAGGAGACGCAGCCCCCAGGTATGCTCCCAGTGGGCAGGGAGGAGGAGGATGCAGCAGTGCTGGCAGCCCTGCCAGGTAGGGCTTGGTTGGATGACCATCAGGCTGCAGGGACTGGGGACAGTAACCACAGTGGCATATCTTCTCATTGGTGGGGTGCTGCCAATTGATGGGGTGCTTCAGGGACCTGCTCCCTCTGGGACGGGCATTGGGCAGCATGGTTGTATGAAGACCTAAAATCCATGCTGTGATCAAGGTCCTTGCACTGATGCAAGTCTGGGGCTGGAGATGTGCTGTGGGTGATGCCAGCCCAGAGTGGGAAGGCACTTGGGCAAAAGTACATAGCAATGGTTGGCCTTTTCATTCACCCAGCACTGCAGTAGTCAGGGCTGGTCCCCACTACTTTGTCCCAAGGCTCCCAGGCTGATATCTGGCCCTGACAGCCTCCAGGAGCGGGGGGGCCACTTGCTGGGCTCCCCTTGCTGAGCCACCTGGTCCCACAGCCGGATGCACTGCCAAGTGTGGCGCCTGGCTCAGCACCCCTGCATGGGACCCCCGGCTGCTGGGACCAGAATAGCCCACAGGCAGGGAGCGAGCCAGCCTCTAGCCGGGGGGGGTTCCTGGGCCCCTATAAAGGGCAGCGGACAGCTGAGCAGGGCTCGCCACAGCGCCTGCACCACCACCATGCCAGGGCTCAGCTTGGAGGGCCTGGCTCAGGCTGGGGTGGCTCAGCTGGCAGAGCTGCGGCAGGAGCTGGTGGCGTTCCGGGGGGCAGCAGAGGGGCAACTGGAGCAGGCTCTGCAGCAAGTGCAGGTGCTGGTGCAGGCTCTGCAGACATTGGAGCAGGAGCACCTGGAGTTGCGGGCAGAGCTGGAGCGCCTGGGCCGCTGCCTTGATCTGCTGGCGCCTGGGCTGCAGGTGCCCCCCAGGGAGGACATCAGCACCCTCTTTCTGGAAGCACAGGACCCTTGCACCCACTTTGTGGGCACTGAGGAGCCCAGTGGCCCTGTGGCCCATCCACCCACTTTCTCCAGTACGTGCCAGCAGTCGGCCCTGCATCTCTCCCGAAGCAACAGCAGCGTGAGTGTGGGCAGCCCTGCATCATGATGGGGGAAGGGAGGGGGTCACCAGCCCCCGGGGCTCTTGGAGGTGTCTGTAGCCCTGGCACAAGGCATGACTGTGGCAGTGATGCATGGGGACATGGCACAATGGGGATCCACCACTCCTTGGGCTCACTGTTGTGGGGCTGTGCACCCACCTGTTTCGCATTCCCAGTGTGCCAGGTGAGAAGCCGCAGGCAGCTGTCTTGGCCCCACCACAGCACCAAGCACAGGTGGTGGCATGGGTGCCTGTGGCCAGCATCAACTCCTGCCGATGGCTTTGCCATGGATCGGTTACCGGGCCCAGGATACAGGGGCCAGGTGTGTGCGTGGCTGCTGTGGCCCCACTGTCATCCCTGGTGCCTCTGTGCCCTATTCTGGGCCTGGCCCACTGCCTGCTATGCATTGTTGGGGGGTTGTGCTAAAAGGGACTTGGCGTCCTGTCCTGGCTGTGCTTGGGCAGGGGCCAGACTGGCCTAAATCCTGGCAGGGATGCAGGGGAAGGCTCTTGATCTCCTGCACAAGCTCTTCTCTACAATAAGTCCCTTAATTCCGTGGAAATCCCTGTGCTGCTAATGGTGCACACTGGCCTTGCCAGCACCCCGCCCACTGCTGGATAACAGCTGCTGCCCAGCCCAGAGCCCAGGGCAGGCCCTGCCTGCTGGGGGACCCAGCCACCTCTTGCTGGGGAGCAGGAAGGATTTATGGCAGCCAGACTGGAAGGAAGAGAGGGACTGCTGGGCCCTCCTGGGGCATGGGGTGCTGCAGATTGTCATACTCCCCTGCCTGCCTTGGGTACTGCAGATTCTTGCGGCATCCCACCAGCTGAGAGCACTTAGGCCCTATGTTGCACATCCTCTCCAGGGTCCTCACTGCCTGTCGCACTGGGCTGGTGTCAGGGTGATGAGGGCCTGGACCCTGAGAAGAGGTGGGGGGTGGCAAGCTGGCTGGGGCTCAGCTGCATGGTGATGTCCTTGCAGATGGAGCCGGAGGTGGTGGAGCAACACCAGGCACCAAGGAGGGAACCAGAGCTGCCCAACGGCATGGAGAAGGTGCAAGTGAGGGAGGTGGAGAGGAGCAAGCTGAATGTTGAGGAGCTGAGCAGGATTGAGGATGAGGATGTTCTGGATAAGATGGTACCTCTTTCTCTGGTTTGGGCTCCTGCAAGAAGGTAAAGGGCCCTCAAGCTGATGGTAGAAGACTAATGATGACTTCCCCCTCCTGCAGCTGGATCGGACAACAGACTTTGAGGAGCGACGGTTGATTCGAAATGCCATGCGGGAGCTGCGCCAACGCAAGCGAGGTACTCAGGGATGGTGACCCCTGCTGGGGTCAGAGTGGTGGTGATGCCAATGTAGGATGCTGAAGTGGGGCTGTCCAACTGTGGGGAAGCAGTAGGGTGTGTGCTGGGTCCTCTGTTGGCCCCCTGGCTTTGCAAGGCCAAGGACATCATCCCTCCCACAAACCAGTTGTGGGCCAGCAGCAGCGCAGGACCTCTGGTGTGGCAGGAACTGTGCCCACCACCCCACCTCCCTGCTGATGCCATCTCCCATTCATGTTTGCAGACCAGCGGGAGAAGGAGCGGGATCAATGGCTGCAGGAGTCTAGGAGCCAATCTGTGGCAGGAAGGGCTGGCCATGCCACAGAGACCACCACCATGCAGAGCACTCAGTCAGCCGATGGCTCGGCACGCAGCACTGTCACCAAGACTGAGCGTCTTGTCCAGTCTAGTATGAGCTGGGCTAGGGGGGGTGTGCCAACCCTTTGGGGGCCTTGCAGAATCCTTCCCATTGCTCCACCACCACAGTTCCTTTGCCATTCACTGCCTGTCCTGAGTCTGGCTTGACTGTGCTGGGAGCCGGACTGTGTTTCAGAGATGAGTCTTTGGCTTGCCCAGAGCCTGCCTGAGGATAATTAAGGGTTCTGCTCTGGTAACTTCCCTCTGAATTCCCAACCCTGTCAGGATGGCAGGGCCTCATCTGCACCTTCGGCCTATGTGTTGTCTCTTATACCCCTGCTCTCCCAGTCCCTGGGTGGCTCAAGCTGAGCAGCTGCAGGGGTGAGGGATGCCCTAGCTTCCCACTGCTTTTTGCTCGCCATTTTGTTCTCTGCCTGGGGGGCACATGCCCTCTGTCTGGGGGGCACATGCCTCTGCCTGCCATGCCCATGGCTCTACCACCTGGGACTTCTTTCTCCCTGTTACACTGCATGGGTGCATAGGTGCTTGGCAGCAGCATGTGTCTGTGGGTGCTGCTCCTCCCAGCCCAACTGCTCCTCCCAGTTCCCATTGCTTTATCCTTGCAGGTGATGGCGCCAAGACCTCCCGTACTACAACCATGGAGTCACGTTATATGAAGAGATCAGACAGTAAGTTTTTCCTGCCCTTTCCCCGTGTCATCCTCAGGGTGTAACCCTGGAGCATCGCTGCTGCTGAGCCATCACTGCCCTGGTGCAGGCAGAGTCTGGCCTGCCTGGCACTGCTGCCCTCAGCTCCTTCAGCCGAGAGCCCAGGGCCTCTCTCCTCTCTCTCTGCAGATGGCAACAGCACTTTCGTTCAAACCAAATCGTCCTACAGCTCCTCATCCAAAAAGACAGGCAGGTGAGCAGAGGTGCCTGTGGGGACAGCCCCACATGGTCCCTGTCACTCATCTGCTTGCACAAGCCCTCTGTCCAGATTGCAGTGTCCCCACACAAATGTGACTCCAAAGCCTCCTGGTCCTTGAGGTACATTCACTGTGTTCAGAAGCTCTCATGGGTCCTTCCATAGGCATGGAGATAGGTCTGCCAGCTGAGGACCTTAAGCCACCTCTCATCTGTCCAAGGCACACAAAGGTCTCCAGAGTTCCAAGGCTGGCCATGGACTGAGACCACTGCTTGCCCTCCCCTGGGCTGCCCACAGCCCCTTTAGCATTTCCTGTCTCTCTCCCAGCATTTTTGACCGTGAGGATGAGAGTGCTTCTCGGCAGAGCAGCCTGGCTGCGCTGGAGCGGCGTCAGGCGGAGAAGAAAAAGGAACTGATGAAGGCTCAGAGCCTGCCCAAGACATCAGCCTCACAGGCACGAAAGGCCATGATGGAGAAGCTGCAGAAAGAGGGTGGGAGGTGAGGCTGGGTCTGGGGCAGGCTGGCTAGGGCAGTGAGTGCTGCACAAAAACAACACCCTGCAGCTATGAGTAACACCCCATGTCTCCCATCACAGTTCAAATCCTGCAGCATCACAGACCGCTGTGCAGCGCTCCTCCAGCTTTGGTGTGCCTAACGCCAACAGTATCAAGCAGATGTTGCTGGACTGGTGCAGAGCCAAGACCCGGGGCTATGAGGTGGGTGCCACATCCTCTTCCTGTCCTAAGGCAGTCACTCTGTCCCTTGGTAACTCTGTTGCCCTCTCAGCACGTGGACATCCAGAACTTCTCATCCAGCTGGAGTGATGGCATGGCCTTCTGTGCCTTGGTCCACAATTTCTTCCCTGATGCATTTGACTACAGTAAGCTGACGCCCCAGAACCGCCGCCAAAACTTCGAGGTGGCCTTCTCTTCTGCAGAGTACGTACCTCTCTTGCCATCATGTGGACTTGGGGTGGCTCTCCTACTCGCTGCTGGGGCGAGAGGGGACACTGGAGGGGATGGTGCTGGAGGTGGGTGCCTGTAGGTGTCACTCCCCCCCATGCAATGCAGCAGGGTTAGGTGCTGTGGGGGCATGTAGCAGCTGTGTGGGCAGAGTCACAGAGGCCAGTGCAGCGCAGTCTGGTATGGCAAGTATGGGTATGGGGGTCTAGGTTCCTGGGTGTGGAGCAGGGCACCCAAAGGCAGAGCAGCAGCCCCATGAGCCCATCTGGCTTTGGGCAGTACATTCAATCCTGGTGTGCCAGGTGTGAGACTGCAGCCTGTGGGGGGAGCAGGGCTTGCCTATGCCAGGTGCCTCCTTTCACAGTTGTAGGGGCTCAAACACCGTTGCAACTTCTCCAGTCTTCCCCTTTTGCTTCTGGTTTTCCTGGGTGCTGAGAGATGGGAGTGCACCCAGCTGGAGGGCTGGCAGGCAGCCCCTCTCTCCTTCCTTCTGTCTCTCTCCCACCCACCCACTCCTCTCCTCCAGCACCCTGCTGGGGGGCAGGGCTGAGGATGGGGGTCCCATCCTGCTGATGTCCAAGGTGGCAGGGTGAGATGGAGACTCCTGCAAGCTCCCAGGGTGCTGTGGTGCTGTTTGGTGGAGTGAGAAGGGGGCTGCGGGCCTGGCTCTTGGTGCTCCTGTTAATGGATTTTTTGCCTTAATTGGGAAACTGGTCCGTGGACTTGAGAGAGCCATCGATCTCTCCAGCCTGGAAGCCAGGTGGCCTCTTGTCCTTCCTCCTCCTCCAGCTCTTGTGAGCATCCTCTCCCAAGCTTCCTGCACCAGGGCGCACCCTGCAGTTCCAAGTGGAGCTGGGCAGAAGGGCTGGGCTTGCCCCCCCCATCCTCCCAGTGGGTCTATATAGGAGCTATATAGAGCGCTGCTCCACTCTGGAACCCGCTCCCCGAGCACCTGGCGCGCCAGAACACCTCACTCATCCTCCTACTCCTCCTTCTCTTCCGTCTGTCTTTCCTTCTGAACTTCACGCCTCTCCACACCACTCACCTGCCCCTCTCCCCCTTGCTTTTGCCCCGCCAATGTCACTGAATGGCCTTGGCATGGGGTGCCCAGAGCCCTCCTGCCCCTGCATCGTGCATCCCCAGAGCATGCCAGAGCAGAGCAACTACCAGTGGGATGGGAACTGCACTGATCTGTGTCTCTTGTTTTCTCTTCCTCCCCTCCCTGACTGGGCTGCGGTCACTGGCTTGCCCCTCTCTCTCCCTGCACCCAGGAAGCACGCGGACTGTCCACAGTTGCTGGACGTGGAGGACATGGTCCGGATGCGCGAGCCAGATTGGAAGTGTGTGTACACATACATTCAGGAATTCTATCGCTGCCTGGTCCAGAAGGGGCTGGTAAAAACCAAAAAGTCGTAGCCCATTGTCAGCCCCCCAGGACCAATGGTGAGAATCTTCCCCTCTGAGTACCTGCCCATGCCCCCACCACCACCAGGGCTCAGCAGAGAAGTGACTGCCTTGGCTGCAGACGAGGCTGGGGGATGCTGGGTTAGGGGCAAGTCCTGGCAGTGCCAGACAGGGCCCAGCAGGAGATGGGCAGAGACAAGTGGCTGGGATCAGGCCTTCTGGAATAGTGCCAGTGGGGGTTTCAGCAGGGGGAACTGTGTCACGCTGGAGTTCTGTTTGCTCTCCAGCTGTGGGCAGGGCAGTAGTTAGAACAGAGCCCTGCCCCTGTGGCTGAGCCTGACCCAGGGATCAGGTTCTGGGGATGCCACTCAAGGTGTTCTGAGTGGTGCTGGCTGAGTGTGTGGGTGGCCACCCAGGATGCTGCAGCATCACTGCTTCCACTTGCTGCCTCATTCCCCTGCCCCAGGGTACATGCCCAGCTCTGAGATGCTGCCTGCTCATATATGGGCAGAAACAGGAGCCTGGAAAGTGTGACTCAAGGCTCAGGTCCTGCCTCGTCCTGCAGTGTTTGTGCCTGTCTCAGGACATCCTGGCTGACGTTAGAGCTGCAGCTCCCCTGGCTCTGCACAGTGCTGGCACACCAGGGCCCAAACAACGGCTTTATAAGGGCAGAGCTCTCCATGCACTGCCATTGCTCTGCCGTCACCTCCTGAGCCAAGTGGCAGTGGCAAGGGCTTTCCCAAGGCCCCAAGCATCATCCACCCATCCCCATGGTGGCCAAATCATGAAGTGGGGCCAGTGCCAGCCAGGCAGTGGGCTTGGAGCCCACTGAGCAGGCACCAGAGACCTAATGGGATGGCTGGGGGCATGGGACCCAGGGTGGGGGTTCTCTTGGGCCCTGGTGCTCCCCAGGGGCTGTCATTGGCTAGGGTTACTCCTTAGGGTAGGGCTGTTCTAGGGGGCCGGTGTGTGCAGTGGTGTTAGTGCAGGAGGGGAGGGGGTAGGTACAGGGCTTGGGGCTTGAGGGTGTTGTCATGGTGGGTGGCAAGTGTAGAGTTCAGACCCTCCTTGTGCACCCTGTCCTTGGGGGCAGAGCCCTGCCTTGGAAGATCCTCCTTGTGTAACCAGAGCCTTGGGGAAGAACCTTGAGTGGCCCAGGCTAAAGCAGCTGAACTGGCCGTGGTGGCAGCAGGTGCTGCTGGTTTTTGTTAGCACTGCCCCCAGTGCCAATGCAGCCCTTGCTCCAGCAGCAGCCAGAAGGGGGGACAGTGCCTGGTAGGGGTGTGGGACCTGGGCAGGACCAGGAGGGTTGGCAGCAGTGGCAGGGTTGCTTCTGTGCCCCCCCACCCCTTCTGTCCCCGTAGAAAGCAGAGGACACGAGGTGGCCAGATCCCCTCCATGCCCTTCCTGTTTGCCATTGTGACTCCTAATCATGTTCAGTCCCTTCAAGCACCCAGGGTGCCCCAGCTTGGGGAAAGACACAGCCCAGGGAACTGGATGGGTGGCAAGGCAGAGTGTCACCGGACCAAAAGGGCAGTGGCAGAGCCCCAAGGCTGCTATGGGGATGGGGACACAACCATAGCTGATCTGCCAGGGCCCCACAACACTGGTAGCTGCTGGAGCCAGGTCCTGGACTGTGGTGGGGCAGGGAGAGGAGGAGATAGGCTAGGTTGAGTGAGCTGAGGCAGGGAAGTGCCCACTCCAGCAGTAGGGTGTGCTAGGCCTGGAGCAAGCAGACCCCAGGCTCTAGTCCGGGGCAAGGGATAGAGCCAGGCTGGCAGGGCTTGGAGGAAGGCAGAAAAGCAGGGCCAGGGCTTGAGGCAGAAGGGGCAGCATGTAACCAAGACCCACCCCCTGCTTTCCCTGAACCACCAGCTAGGGTTTGAGGTAGGGGCACAGCAGACACCTGCAGCCAGGCTGGGCTCTCCCTAGAGGCCATCAGCATCAGCTGGAGGAGCAAGAGGGTGGGCACAGCTTTAGCGGAGTGCCAGCACCAAGGATGGAGAGTACCAGGGGAGCAAGGGGTGCAGACAGCTGGGCAACCTCTGTCCTGAGGCAGGCCCTTCCAGGGCAGACAGCACATGCTCTTCCCAGTGTCAGGAGCAGAAGGACTGTGGGTACCAGGGTAGGTTGGGGGGTGTGTGAAAGGAGCTGAGCAGGTCTGAGGGTAGCGGTGCCCATACCAGCTGGCCCTGGGCAGTGTGGGGTGCCCATCCCAGCCCCCACGTGGGGCAGCCTGCTTGAGGCCATGCTGAAGGCTTCATCTCTGCAGGACGCTGGTGGACTGCGTGCCGCTGGTGGAGGTTGAAGACATGATGATCATGGGGAAGAAGCCTGACGCCAAGTGCGTCTTCACCTACGTGCAGTCCCTCTATAACCACCTGCGTCGCCACGAGTTGCGCATGCGGCAGAAAGAGTGCTAAAGCCTGCCCTGCCCACCCCCACTGCTGCCCTCACCCCAGAGCTGCCTGTGGGCAGGGGAGCTGCTTGCCTGGGAGGGTCTGGGGGGGACATAGGTCTGACACTGGGAACAGGACAACTCTTCCAATAGTGCACCCCCACACCTCTGCCTTGGCAGAGCTGCTTCTGCCTTGGCCAGCTGTGTGCTGACCCTGTGGGCAGTGCCAGGTTCGCCTTGCTGGGGATGCTCCCACCTTAACTTGCTTCCCATGCTCCAGTCTTTTTAAGTTATTTGTTCTCTAGGAATTATTTGCCCTGCAGGCACCATCCCTGTATCCCTGGGGTGACTTGGGCACAGCTGTGCCCTCAGACTTGGGCCACCTCATGGGTCTGTGGCTGAGCATGACTCTGCAGTCCAGCCAGGGCCATGGTACATCCTGCAGGCAGCACCTGTCAGTGGTTCCCTTGGCCCCCTGCAAGGAAGCCTCTCTGCCCTCTGCAGGCCCAGATTGGTGTCACTTCCCTAGGGAGAGCTCCATAACTGTGCCAACACCCTGCTTCCCACCTCCATGTGCACCACGGGCACTTCCACATTGGGGGCAACTGTGGGTTGGGGAGGGGGCAGCTGCAAGGGGTCCCAGGGGAGTGCAAGGCAAACAGAGCAAGCTGGGATGACCACCTCCACTTTCCTCTCCAGCCCAGGGCACCTGCGTGTTCAGCGCTGCTTGCCCCTCTGTCACATCTCTACACCCATGCTGACACATGTACCAACACTAGCCAGATAATAAAGGTTTATCTAGGGCAATGCCTCTGGCTCAGGTCCTTCTGCCAGCAGCATATTGCACACCACAGTGCTTGGGGAACGCTGAAAGTCCAGCTGCTGCTGGCTGTTCTACCTGGAGCTCTACTGCTTACCTACCCCAGAGGGACACTAGGGCATGTATTGTTCTTCCCCTCATTGATGATGTCCATAATTAAGGCACTCTGACCATGGTTCACTGTCCCACATCGCCCCAGACCTAGCACAGGTAAAAGATCCCACATGGCCAGCAAGACTGTGGTCAAGTGCAGTGGTGCCCCACTTCCCTCCTTAGCTGAGGGCCAGATGTCCCCACTGGGCCAGTACAGGCATGGGGCTTTGGTTCAACACTGCAGGACTTGTTAATGGGCGCATGCCCATCCTCCTGCACCCAGCTCATCCCATGCCATGGTGCCCACCACACTCACCCCTCTATCATGCTGGGGAGGGGTGGCACAGGAACAGCACAGCTGGTCTGTAGGTTGGTTTGTGGCTCACCAGCAGTGACTAGGACTGCCATCCTCTCCTGCCTCTGTGAGAAGCTCTGGGGCACACAGCTGTCCTTGGAACACAGTGGTGCAGGATGCCACCGAGCTCCCTCTTAAAAGATGACACAGTGCAGGTGACTGCAAATAAAAGCTTTACTAGGAGCTGGATATGATAACCCTGCTGTGGGTTGTGCTGTGCTCTTCTTGGGGCAGCTCTCCCACCTTTGGGACTCAGCACATCTACCCTTAGCACCTAGTGCTTTCTGCTGAGGGCTTCATCCTGTCCCATGCAGGCAGGATACTGCTGCCCAGTGCTGAGAGCAGCTAAACCCCTGGGCACAGCAAGGGACTGCAAGGAAAGCTGCTCCTCCCAACAGGCCAGGGATAATGGGCTCCAAGGATGGGAGGGCATCAGCCAGCAACACAGGACCCTCAGAATGCCCTCAAGTGTCCAGGAAGTGCCTGCTTGAGGCTGGATGTGCCTGGGACATCCTTGGGGCAGAAGAGGCTACCCAGCACCAAGAAGGGTGGGGGGAAAAAAATCTTTGCCACCCTTTGACACCATCCCCAGCTGCCATAGCACCCTCATTCCCTACACGGGACTGGCTGCAGGACCCTGCCCCAAGTGTGGCACTCCTTGCTAGAGGTCTGGATGTTCTTCCTTGTCATGTTTGGATGGGGTCTTGCCATTAGCGGTGGGTGCTTGGGGGGGCAGCAGTATTGGCAGAGGCTTGGCAGGGGCGAACTGGAACTCCTCTGGCACAGGGGCATCAGGTGTCTCCTTGCGGTAGAAGCCCAAATCCTGCATCAGCTGGTTGATCTCTTCCCGGGTCATGTCGCTCAGGGGAATTCTCTGCACCCAGACAGGGTTATAGCCTGGCACCTATAAGGCACTGACCACCCCAAGCCCTGTGGCAGCAGGTGCCACACTGCCCACTCACCTCTAGCTCCTCATACTGGAGGCTGAGGAGCACAAGCTCAGGGTCAGCGCCAGGCAGGTGTTTCATCTCCAGGTTATGGCTGGGCAGTGAGTCAAGGAGTGGGCAGCACTGGTCAGGCCCATGCAGCCCTTATCCCATCCCATCCTTTATCACATCCCCTTCTACCCTCTGTCACATCCCGTTCCTGCATATTCTGTACCAGCCCCCATCCCAGCCAATCTTCTCTCATATCCCATTCTCCTCCATCCCATCTGTTCTGTCCCACACTCCATCCTTCATTACATGCCATCCCATCCCGTTTCCCATATAATACCATCCGATCCTCCATCACACTCCCCTAAACACCCGTCCTCCAGTCCTCACCAAACCCCGTCCTTCATTCCGCTCAAAACCCCATCCTCCCTCAGCCCGTTCCTCCCATACTTCATCCCATGCCATCCGGACCCCAGCGCCGCAGCCGCCGTCGGCGGGTACTAGAGCGGTATGTCCTGGGTGACGAACGCCTTCACCTGTGGAGAGTGGCCGGCCGGGCCCGGCTCAGTGCTGGGAAACCCCGACTCCCCGGCCCGGCCCGGGCCCGATACGTACCTCCCTGAGGCGGTTCAGCCGTCACCCACCGCAGGTCTGCGGGAGAGGATACCCCGTCAGGCACCCGGCGGGCGCCGGTTCATCCCCGGCGCGCCACGCGGCCCCCGCCCGCGCTCACCTCCACCTTGCCGCGGGCCAGGTCCCGCAGCACGGACTCGCGGAGCCGGGGATGCTCCGAGCCGCCGCTCGCCGCCAGCGCCACCGTCAGCAGCAGCCACAGCCCCGCGCTCGGCCCCGAGGGCACCGTCCGCATCGCTCCCGCCGCTGCCACGTCCGGCGCTCCTCGGGCACGCGCACGGCACCGCGCATGCGCAGTGACTCGCGTGCACAAACATACACGCGCGCCCACGTGCACGGACATGCGCACATGCCGGAGGCCCGCGTGAGTGGCGCGTGAGTCCCGCGAGCGCGCACGGTGAACAGCACCAGCACACAGAGCAACACACACACACACACAGAGCAACACACACACAGACACACAGACAGACACACAGACACACACACACAGTGCACACACACACACAGACACACACACAGTGCACACACACACAGACAGACACACAGACACACACAGAGCAACACACACACACACAGAGC
Organism: Poecile atricapillus; assembly: GCF_030490865.1. Lineage (NCBI taxonomy): Eukaryota > Metazoa > Chordata > Aves > Passeriformes > Paridae > Poecile > Poecile atricapillus. The sequence goes on along the minus strand of NC_081264.1, from coordinate 13,923,479 downwards.
AACACACACACAGACACAGACACACACACACACACAGTGCACACACACACACACACACAGTGCACACACAGTGCACACACAGTGCACACACACACACAGACAGACACAGAGACACACACAGAGCAACACGCACACACACAGAGCAACACACACACAGACACACAGACACACACACAGAGCAACACACACACACACACAGTGCACACACAGTGCACACACACAGTGCACACACACAGTGCACACACACACACAGAGCACACACACAGTGCACAGACCGACACACAGAGCAATACACACACACACACAGACACACAGTGCACACACACACACCCACACCCCCCACGCCCCCCCCACAGTGCACACACACACACAGACACACACACACAGTGCACACACACACACACAGAGCAACACACACACACAGTGCACACACACACACAGACAGTACACACACACACGCACAGTGCACACACACACAGTGCACACACACACACACACACAGTGCCCACACAGTGCACACACACACAGTGCACACACAGTGCACACACACAGTGCACACACACAGTGCACACATAGACACACACAGTGCACACACAGTGCACACACAGTGCACACACACACACAGTGCACACACAGTGCACACACACACACACAGAGCAACACACACACAGTGCACACACACAGTGCACACCCACACCCCCCCCCCACACCCACACACACCCACACCCACCCACCCACCCACACACACACACAGTGCACACACACACAGTGCACACACACAGTGCACACACACACACACACACTCACAGAGTGCACACACACACAGAGTGCACACACACACAGAGTGCACACACACACACCCATACACACACAGTGCACACACACACAGTGCACACACACACACAGTGCACACACACACAGTGCACACACACACACACACACCATGCACAGACACACAGTGCACACACACAGTGCACACACACAGTGCACACACACACAGTGCACACACACACAGACAGTACACACACACACACAGTGCACAGACACACACAGTGCACACACACAGTGCACACACACAGTGCACACACACACACAGTGCACACACACACACAGTCACACACACACACAGTGCACACACACACACAGTCACACACACACAGTGCACACACACACAGTGCACACCCACACCCACACACCCCCACACACCCACACCCACAGTGCACACACACACACACAGAGTGAACACACACACACAGTGCACACACACACAGTGCACACACACAAACACACACATACACACACACACACACACACACACACCGTGCACAGACCGGCAGACAGAACAATACACACACACATACACACACACATACACACACACCGTGCACAGGCCAGCAACACACAGACCAACAGCACCACCAGCAGCAGCAGACACACAGCAACACAGACCAGCTGTGCACAGATCGACACACGGAGGCCAACAGTACCAACACAGAGAGGAACACACGAAAACAACTACACATACACACAGAACACACACACAACCTGCACAGACAGATACAGAAACAACAACACCAACACACACCAACCCTGCACGCACCAACACCACATACACTAACACACCTGCACCACACAGACCCCCATGACATCCATACTGCACACATTCACAGTATGCACACTGACACCACATACTACAAAGACATGCAGAGACACCCAGGCCAGGAAGTGCGCATTCGCACACAGCTGTGCACATTCACACACTCTCCTGCACACACAGCAGTACACACATACACATGCACAGGTGTGTGCACACAGCCCTGCATACATTTAAATGCAGGCTGCACAACAGCACATAGGTACATACCCACTGCTACCCACCTTCCAGTTTCTCCCAGCCATGCCTACAGCCACATGTATCAGCCTACACAGCAGTGCACAGGGACACAACCAGCACCCCAGTCACACATGCAATAGTGTGTGCACATATGCTGATCTACATGAATACCCAGCTGTATCCACACACTGCGCATACACACATCTGAGGCACACACATGTGCAAACCATCATGTACACCTGCACACGTCTACCTCAAATCCCTACCCCCCACACTACAGCTGCACATAAACACCCATGCACAGGCATGTGGACATGGTTTCTGAACCTGAAAGAATTTCAAGCTCTCAGGGGCTGATTGTTCCCAAGGGAAAGTCTTTGGGAACTGTCTTTCTCAAGGACTATTTGTGTAAATAAGGTTTTACTTTTCCAAAACAAGACACAGATGTTCTGAAAGTGTTTTCTCTCATCCCGCCAATAGGATGAGGGAAGTGTTGTTCCTTCTACCAATCTGGGTGACCTGACCAGAACAGCTTATAAAAGAGTTGACAAAACCCTGAAATAAAAGCTTCTTTGCCTCATGAAAAAACCTCTGTGGTTGCTGTGTGTGTGATTTCTCGGAACCCTTTGCTATATTTCATGTCCTCTAGCGACACAGGCACATCCCAGACAAAGGTCATGGGGTCTTGGATTGGCTGAGATTGGAGACAGCTCTGGGGTCTCTCTTGTCTCTTCACCTGTTCAGGTAAGGACACCTAGAGCCAGGAGCCTAGGACAGTCTCCATGTGGGTTTTGTGAACATCCAAGTATGGAAACTGCACAGCTTCCTGGGAAACTTAGGCCAGGGAAAAGTGTTTCCTGACATGCAGAGGGACACTTCCTGCATTCCAGTTTGTGCCCATGGCTTCTAATCCTGCCCCTGGGCACTGCTGGGAAGAGCCAGTCTCTGTCCTCTACACTTCCCCTCAGATTTTTATATACATGGATGATGAAACAGAGAAATCAAGAATTAGGAAATAAACATAAAGAAATGCTTGACTAGAAAAGGGGTGGGGGTGGGGGTGGGGGGTGGTGGTGTTTGACAATAACCATACCCTGACACCCTGATCCACAAAAACAGGAAAAGGGTCAGACTACAAGATAAGATAAGGAGCTGGAATACACAAACAAGATGCAAAGACAAAGGCACCACAGGATAAAGGGGATTCCTCAGACCCTAAGCCAGAAGGAACAGATTTAAAGTCCCAAAAGGTGGTCAAAGGACTAAAAGGGGCATGGAGCTAATTTTAATATGAAGAGAGGACAGGCGGGGTAAGGAAATGAATATGTATTAGGCGTATCGTGTAACCCTAGTTTGTAAAGGATAAAAAGAGAAAACCAAATCAAAAAGGTGTGCATACTTTTCGGAGGAGATATCCCCCCTGCACCTCAGCTCTGAATAAATTCATACCTACTCTTATAACTGCTCTGCGAGTTATAGAGTTCTTTTCTATTCCGCATATCAGATGAGACCCCCCTGAGCTTCCTCTGCTCTGGGAGGCACAGTCCCAGGTCTCACAGCTTATCCTTATATGAAAGATGCTCCAACCATTCCTCCTTGTAGATCTTCACTGGACTCCCTCCAGCATGTCCAGCTGATTGCAGCCTGCCCAGACACTGTCTCCTCTGGAGGCGCTTTTGGGAAGGTAGCACGGCCTGACCAGTTACACCCAATGCGACAGCCCACATGTGAATACACACACACGCTCTCTCACACACACACAGCTGCCGCAAGGGTGGGTGTGTGTGCACACACCAACAATGCAAACACTCTGCAGCAGACCACAGACACATCTGGCACAACAGCTGCAGTGGTGAACAGTCATATACACAATAATGCACCAGGGCAGGCATTCATTTGCAGGGGCAGATGTGCATTTGCAAGGACAGGTGTTCATGCACAAGAACATATGCGTACATGCAAGGATAGGAGTGCAAAGATCGGTGTGCACGTGCAAGGATAGCTATGCAAAGACAGATGTGGACGTGCAAGGGCAGGTGCGCAAGAAAAGGCTTTCGGGGGACGGAGGGGGCGAGGCGCGGGCCATCACATGAGCGGGGGGGCAGGTGAGCGACGGCTGGGGCTGTTCCTGCGCCTTTAAGGCGTCGCGCAGGTGGCGGGCGTTGACGTCAGTGTGTGGCTACGTCACGGGGCGGGGCCGCAAGGTGCACGGGGCCGCAAGGTACACGGGGCCGGGTCGGGGCCGCTTCTGTCTCCTCCTGCCGATGGACCCGGCCCGGCGCAGTAGCGCCGACCGGGGCTCGGCCGCCGGCGCGGGGTCCCGACCCGGTCCTTTGCGCGGCCCGGGAAGCGCGGCTCGGCTCCCGCCCGACGCTGGGGCTTCGGCGGCGCCTTTCCTTGGCGGCGGCGTCCCCGGCGGCCGTAGGAGCTCCCGACCGGACGGGCATGGCTTCGGGCACGGCTGCCCGCGGCGCGCAGGAACCGAGGAGCGGCCCCCGGCCCAGACCTCGCCCGAGGGTCTCCCGCTGCCGGCCCTGCTGCCCCCCGGCCCGGGCGGACCCTCGTTCCCGGCAGCGCCCGGGCGAGCCGCCTTCCCCGCGCCGGCCCCGCCGGAGCGACGGGAGATGCTGCCCAAAGCGGAGTCCAGTGACCACATCGCGGCCTGGGCGGGCCCCGCCGTTCCCCGCGCCCCCATGCTCCCCAAGGCTGTGTCCAGCGAGTTCCTCGCCGGCGGGTGGGCGGACCTGACCCCCCGAGCGGAGCTGGGCGAGCTGCCCGTCGTCGCCCGGCCCCTCGGCCGGCTCGGCCCCGGCGACGTCTGCGATCCGCTGCCGGACTGTCCAGGACGGGCCCCGGAGGACGGCGCGTTCCGGTGAGTGGGGCCACGGGGACGGGGCTCGCAGCGCCACGGGAGCAGCACCCGTTGTGCCCCTTCTTCCTGCTGTGGCGGATTCAGCAGGATTGGGGTGCAAGGCTGCAGGCAAGCTCCCGGCGGGGAGGATGCCTGATGCTCACTGTTCGTGCGGGATATCGTGATAGAGACACCGACTATGGAGTGGGTGCCACCTGTCCTGGCTGTCCCCTAGGACTGGGGCTAGCGTGGCGCTGCTCTCTTTCCCTATTAAGGCGTGTGCCCTGTGATGGAGGCTCCTCTTTGTCGCTACCGAAAGAGCCTGTGGGTTCTTTGCTGGTGCCCGTTGCGCAATGGCATTAATGTGTTGTGATGGATGTGGCTTTGCGTTGGTGAAGGACACCGCTGCGGGGCTGCAGCACTGCTGTCACATGCGCTGCCCTGGCCTTTGTGGCTGGCAGGGGATGGGAACTGAGATCCGGGTCCTTTTCCCCAGGAGCCCGAGCCTTCCTGAGGAAGGGGGGGAAGTGGTTTTCCGGAGATACCCTGTCTCATAGCCTGCGTCAGCTGGTGGTGATGAAGATGAGGGCTCTTTATGCCAGTTTCTAAATTTCAGGTGCAAGTCCTGGGGGATCTTGGAGGCAAAGATCTATCTCCCTCGTACAGGAGTTAAGGACCTGGTGTATATGCCATGACTAAGCTTCAGCTTTGACTACTTCTGTTGTTAGCAGAAAGCTTCCTTGGTGGATCTGGGGACTTACAGGGTTACAAGGAACCCCTCTGAGCCCTCGTGTTAGCGTGTTCTTCCTTTGTCCTCCAAGCATCACAGTGATCACCTGGAACGTAGGTACAGCCATGCCCCCAAATGATGTGACATCCCTGCTGCACCTCAACACGGGCGAGACAAACGATGTGGACATGATCGCCATTGGGTAAGAGGATGAGGTGCGACTCCCCCTTTTCCTTCCTCTTCCCCCTCTGACAAGTCCTCTTTTCGGGGAATCGCCAAAGCCCTGGGAGACAAGGAATGGAAGAGCTGCAGCACCGGCCTCCTCTGGGGCATGGGGAGCAGGGAAGGGTGTGCATCACAAATGATAGTGTCAGAAAAGGTGATGGAGAATCAGCTCTTGGTAAAATGGGAGTGCTGAGAGGAACTGAAACCCTTGAAAACTGATTAGACTTGAATCCTCATCAAGCCTGAGGCTGGCTATGCTGGGCCAAGTTAGCCCTGATCTTGCTGTGAGCTGTGGCAGTCCTTCTGTCAGGTCTGTCAAGGTATTTGACTCACCTGGCCCAGTCTTCTGGGAGCATTCTCCTCCTCTCTGCTTTTGCAGGTGGTATGCAGGCCTCAAGGGCATAGATCTGCTGTTCTCCTGAGGCTGGATTGGCTCCATGCCCCTGGTACACAGACCAGCTGTCAGGGCAGTGCCACAGCACTGTGGTTGAGGCTGGTGAGGCGAGGGCGGCTTTCTCTTGAGGACTGCAGTGATGCGTGAATTCTTGCTAAGGCCAGGGATATGCTGTCTTTGCATAGGGAGCAGGAAGCAGCCTCTGCCTATTGGTATGAGGTGGAAGAGCTGGATCTGCCTCCAGGACTTACTTGCCCCCAAGCTCTCAGCTGCAGAGGGCATAGTGGTGCAAGGGGTTGACACTGCTGGAGCTGTGATGCTGTGTTGGAACCAGCCTCTCAGTCCCCTCAGTCTTGCAGGCCAGTGGAATGGGTCTGTGTGAGTGGCAAAGGTCAACCTGAGCTGGATGGATGAGCTGGGTGAGGGGTGTAGCTGACGTAGGGACCTGCTGGGACCATGTTCTGGCCAGGACACAGTGTCCTGCTACTCCTCACTTCTTGGCATCTCTGCCTGGCTGTGTCCTTCCTCTGATCTGTGTCTTTGTGCTCTAAGCACTCGATATTTTTGGGCAAGACATTTCCTGATTGCACTGTTCTCTGTGGACATTTTTCTCTCTCTTCATTAATTGCTGAGCTGGGAGGAGCACTATTAACTTTCTGGTTGCTGCTGCTTCAAGCTGTGCAGCTCAAATATGTCTGGACACCTCATGCTGTTTGGACGTGACTTCTCTGTAGAGACTGAAAGGCCACTTAAGCCCCTCTTGCGCACCGAAATGGGCTTTAGGCTTCTGCTCAACCCTGTGCAGCTTAACTGCTTCTGCTTTAGAAAGGGCCAAGGATTCTTGGATTCAGAGCCACTTGTGCCTCCTGCCAGCACATGGCCCAGAATCACTGGAGCGAAGACATGGCTGGTTTGTGCTCTAAAATCAGTGTCTTCCCTTGAACTGCCCTTCCCACCCTGTCCTGCTGTCCAGCATTGTGCTTTGGCACCTCTCCCAGGTTTTCACTAACTGGGATACATATGCTTTCCTACTGTGTGGCTGAAGGACCCATACATTTCCTCTCAGGCTGCAAGAGGTAAACTCCAAGATAAACAAGCGCTTGAAGGATGCCCTCTTCACAGATCAGTGGAGTGAACTCTTCATGGATGTGCTGAGCCCCTTCCACTTCATCCTGGTAAGGAGTCCTGAAGGAGTTGGCAGCTGGTGTTCTCTCTGCCTGCCATGCAGGTGGGACACAGTGATAGACCTGGACTGCAGGTTGGAGGGCGGTGCGGTGGGAGAGCTGCCTGGATTTGCAGCCATCCAAGCAGGGACTGCTGCTGCATCTCACCCAGCCAAGTTGTTTGGCTTGTGCCACCCAGCTGCCTTTCCTGGGCTTATGCTTCCCCTCTGGTGCTTTGGGGTTTATGTTGCCCCCTGCATTGAACCAGGGTGAGAGGGTGAATGTGGGAACCGGCCGGTGCTGCTGGCAACAGCCTGCAAGACTCAGGGCAGGCTCAGCTCCCCCAGACAGGTTCAGCTCCCCAAGGAATTTGCCTCAGAGCGTATGTAAGCCCAACATCACTGAGGCTCAAGTTTGGCTGTCAGTGTTCAGGAGGGTATGCACAGATCTCTGAACCAGATGGGCTGTTTGTCACCTGTGGGATAGGGGGGGACACACAAAGGGTGGAGGTGCTGCCCCATGGCCCAGAGCAGGGGAAGTTGTCCCTCTGTCCCCAGGCTCTCTGCCATCTTGCTCCAGCTCTTGCTCCCATTCCAGGTCAGCACAGTGCGGATGCAAGGTGTGATCCTGCTGGTGTTTGCCAAGTACTACCACCTGCCCTTCCTGCAGGACATCCAGACAGACTGCACTAGGACAGGGCTGGGGGGATACTGGGTGAGTGTGGCCCTGGGGGGAGATTGCAAGGGTCTGGCTTCCCAAGGAGTCATGGGATCCTCTTGGTGCAGGGCAACAAGGGTGGGGTGAGTGTTCGTCTCTCCATCTTCGGCCACATGGTCTGCTTCCTGAACTGCCACCTGCCAGCACACCTGGAGAAGGCAGAGCAGCGCAAGGAGGACTTTGCCACCATACTGCACATGCAGCAGTTTGAGGGGCCTGTGGCCAACGGCATCCTGGATCATGAGTGCGTACCCCACCACTTTGCTCCCCAGTCTGGGCTCTAGTGCCAGTCCCAGTCCTTGATCACCTCCATGTAGGGCCTGGGGGTCTGTCCCCTGCATCCCAGCACAGCTTGGAGATCAGGTCTTGCCTGCAGAGCTGGCCTAGCATGGACTCAGCATGGTGGGGTAGGTGTTTAGGGGAGTCTTGGTCTCATCACATTTAGGGCTGGTACAGCTACTGCATGCACTGTTGGGGTTTGGCACCAGTCAGGCAAAGGGGCCGGCTCTGCCCAGGTGTCCTGGCTATGTGATCTGAATCAATGGGTGCCTCACTGTGGAAATTTCCATCCTCAGTTTCTGCTTCGGGAAGTCTGGCCCATTTGGCTAATGATGCTTGGTCCTACCTACAGAATCCTGGCAGCTGGCCAGGCTGCCAGCTGAGCACTGACCTGTGCCAGTGTTCCCAAAAGCACCTGTGCTGTGGGCTAAGGCTGCCCTCAGGCTGGGGACATCTTACCCCTGCTGTCCCTGGCTCTGGTAGCCTCAGCCTGTTGCCCTTGCTACCATCCACAGCCTCGTGTTCTGGTTTGGGGACCTCAATTTCCGCATCGAGAGCCTGGACATCTGTTTTGTGAAGTATGCCATTGACAGCAATGTCCTGAGCCAGCTCTGGGAGAAGGATCAGGTGAGGGATGGGCATGCTGCCAGCCTACACTGGACCCCAAGCAATGATGGACTCTCCCCAAAACTGCCCATGCAGCTTGTGAGTCAGGGCATGTCCTCTTGCAACCCATAGGACACGAAGGGCCCTGGCTCTCATGTCTCTGGGGGAGGAAGGGACAGCAGAGTCCCAGGTCAGTCTGGATGGAGCTGGGCACACTTCCCTCATCAGTGTGTGAAGAGCTGAGGCATTAAGTCTAGAGACTAGCTGCTGGCATAGATAGACAAACCCTGAGAGCTGTGTGAACTGGCAGGAACAGGACTGGGATGTCAGTGTGTGAGGGTGGAGCAATCTTGGTGGGGGTTTGTGTAGGGGTCTGGCTGTGGGGGCTGCTGTGCTCCTTGATGTGCTCTCTTCCCCACAGCTGAACATTGCTAAAAGCACCTGGCCTGTTCTCAGAGGCTTCCAGGAGGGACCCCTGAACTTCCCACCCACTTTCAAGTTTGATGTGGGCACCAACAAGTATGACAGCAGGTAGGGGAACAGAGCTGGGCATGAGGTGGGGCTGAGAGATGCAGGAGCTCTGTGCTTGGCACTCAGCACACAGCTGCAGGGCCAAGTGTGGGTGCTGGTGTGGATGGGTGGGGTGGGCAAAGCAGCCATGCTGGGGCAGTTACAGGCTGGACTGGGGTGTGATGGCAGTGCTGGTGCCAGCACAGGCCTGTCCCTGCAGCTGTGCTGAGTGCCAAGATAAGCAGCATCCCCTGCCCATACATGCCATAGTGCCAGGGGGAGGGAGTTTGGATCAGAGCCCACTGCCCCTGCCAGGCAAGAGATGCCCCTCTGTGCCCTGCAGTGCCAAGAAGCGAAAACCTGCCTGGACCGACCGCATCCTGTGGAAGATAAAACCTCCCAGCAAGGGGTTGGGCACAGGTGGGCACTGGCCCAGCCAGGGTGTGCTGTCAGTAAGCCAGCTGTGCTACTGCAGTCACATGGAATACACCGTCAGCGACCACAAGCCAGTAGCTGCCATCTTTGCTGTGCAGGTGAGCACTATCCAGGGCTGCTGGGAACACAGGCAGGAGCTGCAGGGTTGAAATGCCCAGCCTTGTGGCGCGGGGAGGGGGGGGCTTAGTTCTGTTTGGAAAGCTCAGCTGCCTTGCCCCTTAATGGGGTCTGCTGTGGGTATATGCATGGGGGCCCTGGGCAGCAGAGGCAGTTTTTGCCATGCCCTTGCTCACCATGTACCTGTCTGACAGTTTGCTTCCAAGGTGGACAAGCCCCTGGTTGAGATTTATGTGGCTGATGAGTGGAGCAGGCCTGAGCAAGCAGTTGTCAGGTACAAGATGGCTGTTGGCTTCCACCGGAGCTCCTGGGACTGGATAGGACTCTACCGGGTAGGGGCTTGAGGGCTGCTGGGGCTGGAGGGAGTGGGGAGCACTGCAGAGCACTGCGGGGTCCCTTCTGCGCTACCCCCACCAGCGAACATGGTGAGGGCATGGAGCTGTGCCCTCCCTTCCCCTGGCATCATGTGGTCCTGCTTCAGGAGGCTCAGGTCCAGCAGTTTCCTCTTCCTCCTGCTCTGTGGGCCCCACAGCACACCTGGGGGTGGAGCAAGGCAGCTTTGGGTCACCCTGTGTGCACAGAGGGGCCTGAGCACCAGGAGACTGAAGAGTGATGTTGCAGAGTGGGGCTCACATTGTCCCACTCGTGTTCTCCTATGTATTGTGCGCAGGTGGGCTTTCGGCACCCTAAAGACTACGTGTCCTATGTCTGGGCTAGGAGTGATGATGGGGAGCGCTGCCTGGAGAAGCAGCTGTGTGCACAGGTGAGGTGGGGCGAGCCCTGCCATCTTGCTGGCACTTCTGCCCCACAGTGGCAGGACAATGGCCCCTTTGTGCCCCTGACAGAGTTGGGGATGCAAGCACCTCATTATTGCTTTTTCCTGAGCCTGGAGCAAGCTCATGGTAGCAAGAGATTTGTGTTTTTGGCTGGGATTGGAGGTGGGAGAAGGGGCACCCCTGTGCCAAATCCAGTACCCATCAGGTGTCTCTGGGCTGCAGGTGATGTTCTCTGAGGAAGCACTGCCCAAGGGAAATGGCGAGTACATCCTTGGATACTACAGCAACACCTCCAATAGCATCGCTGGTGTGACTGAGCCCTTCCAGGTGAGCACATCCCAGGTGAGGGTGAGGGGGGATGAGTATGGGGGAGGCCAGCTGGTGTGGTACCCAACAGTCCCCTGTGAGGGTCAGCCAGCAGTGCTGATGCAGGGGTGCAGATTTCCCTACCCAGGTCAGAGGAGGGCAGCAGCTCTTCGGACAGCTCAGGCAGCAGCTCAGAAGAGGATGACAGTACACTTGTCCTCCTGGCCCCTAAATCCCGTAGCCCCAGCCCGGGCAAGATGAAACGTCACCGGAGCCGAAGCCCCAGCCTGGCCAAGTTCCAGGGCCTCATCCTGCGGCCATCAAGCCGGGACAGGGGTACAAGCCGCAGTCCCTCACCCCAGAGCCGTCGCAGCCTCCCCAGGAATATCCCCACTATCCATCTGCCCCAGGATGAGCTGGGACACCATGCAGGCAAAAGCAAGGAGCTGGGACAGGCAGCCAAGAATCCGGAGGGCAGTTCGTTCTACCAGACTGTGCAGGAGCAAGGTGGCCTCCGGTGTGTGTCTGCTGACAGCTCCCTGGCCAGGGCTGACCCCCGGAACCTGGGCCTGCTGCCTGCATTGCGCCTGGAGATGATTGACCAGGCCCTGGGCCAGCAGCAGGAGAGCTCAGACCAGGGCTATTATCCCTGCCGGAAAATGAGCCCCGCCAGCCCCCCAGGCTGTGGCACCTCCCCAAAGGAGGGGCACAGTCCCCAGGAACTGGACAGACATAGCTATGCCATGGGCCACTGATGTAGTGGCTCCCTCCTCCCCATAGCGTGCTTGCTGTGTGCTTTCCTCTGCCACTTCCCTGCTGACAGTCCCTAACTTATTTATTGCAGTGACTCCTCACCCCTGTTGCGTGCCTGGCAGGTAGATGCCCCCTCCCTTGCTGCCCCCAGCCCAAGCTCCTGCCCTGGGCAGGGCTGTGAGGTGACAACACAGGGGAGGGTGAGCAAAGCTTGTTTGGGGAATCCCTCATGAACTTCCAAGTGCAGGACTCTTGTCCCATGGGAGGAATGCTGACCTCACACCTGAGGTCACACAAGAGGCCAGGGCAGGGCTCTGGCAGGAATGGTGAAGGGCACAGAGCAAGGACCACCACAGGGTACCCTGGAGATCAAAGCTTGCTCCTTCCCTGCTCTACCACTGTGCCTCAGCCTGAACATAGTGCAAGTGACAAAATAAATGATCCTGCCCACCCCAGCTGCACTGTGCTCACTGCAGGGGGCAGGATCAGCCCCAGGGTGGGGGTCTCAGCATCAAGAGTGGACGGCAGGCTTAACACTTGCACCATACACCATGCTCTGACCACCCTTTATTTTTTCTGCTGCATGACCCTAGCCCTCCTACCCTGCCTAGGCAAGAGGGTGGGGATCACACCTCACTGCTCAGGGCCCCCAGCTGAAGGGTCACCAATGTAGGGGTGGGGTGCCCTGCCACCCCCCCCGTCCCAGGGCACACCAGGGAAGGACAATCGGTTTTCCTTTCCTGAGCCCTCCTATTTCTTTCCCCTTGCTTTTGATACTCCTGAATGGCAGCAACAGCTCCTTGAGAGGCTTCTTAGTCCCTCTGCCTGTGCTCTGGCTGTGGTCCCCAGCTCCATACTGTCATGCCAACAGCCATGTTCAGTGCCATCCTTTGAGTTGAGGACCAGACTCCAAGCAGCCTCCAGGCTGCAGCTGCTGCACACATCTTCCTCCCCTTCCTTCCCAAGGCAGCACTGCTTGGGTTCATCGAAGGACTGTGTGGGGCCAAGCACCTGGTGTCTGCTGTACAACCAGATGCTGGCACTGCTCACAGAGGGTGCCTCCCCTGGCCTGTGTCTTCCTGTGTGGATGTTTGGCCTTGGAGCTCACACGCAGAGGGCCCCAGCGTCTTAGAATCTTTTTGAGCTGCCGTGCAGGTACAAGCACAGCCCTGGTCACCGTGGTACAGCTGCTGAAGAAGCAAATCTGTGAGCATCACTGTAACCTGGCAGCACCAACATTACTGCCCCTGCCCTGCAACCTGGTTGTGGCACAAGAGAGCAGGGGCCATCACTTACACTACTGGTTTCCTGCCCCACCCAGGCCCTGGCCTCTTGACCTCCCCACTTACCTCTGCTGTGATCCTCTGCCTGGGCTGCAGGCAGCAGGCAGCTCCAGAACAAAGCAGTCCATGGCGATATGGTCAGCCAGAACAGCCACGTCCATGTCACTGCAGTCCCTTGCCCTATGGAGGCACCGTGCCAGCCTGCAGGCACAGGAGGGCACACATCAGCAAATGCTGGCCAAGGCAGACATCCCACCTCCTCTGATCCCCAGCTGTATGCATACAGTGCCCTCTTCCTCCTAGACTCATACCTGCGTGTGCAGTTGCAGTGGAGGAGTGTCCGGCTGTCCACATTGTGCAGCTGGTACTTTGCCTCATGGGGTACAATCTGGTGCTCACACTTACCCAGGTGTTTGTTGCACCTACACCCTCTGCCTGGGCCTGAGGAAAGCAGGGAAGTAAGGGCCACCCCCAGCACATGACCCCACAAGCCTGAGGCCTTGGGCCACTCTGGCTGCAGTGTGCACGTGCTACCCACAGTACCAGCTCACCCTGCTCCCTGCGCTCCTTCACAGCTGGCATGGGGGTAGCTCCACACTGTGCTGTGGCTGGGCTGGGTCTAATGCTGCCATACCAAGGATGTGCTGAGATTCCAGCTCCTTGCTCTGCTCCAACCACATCCTGTTCTGACACTGTCAGTGCTGTTGCAGGGCCAGGCTCTAGCCCCCAATGCACTGCTGGGTGCCTGGTTGTGAGCTCAGCCTTGTCCCTGGCCAACAGTGGGGTACCTGGGCCCTGCAGCTGCTGGGCTGTCTTATGTCTCCATACCTGGTGATGCCTAGGCTTTGCCCTCAGTTCCTGTCGAAGCCACTTACGCCCTCTTCTAGAGAAAGTCCTTCTTTTGCCTGGGGGCTGCACAGTGGGGCTGGCCCTCTTCTCTGCTGGTAGGCTGGGGTGGTACTGATTCTGCTGCACCATCCTGGCAAGAGGCACTACATCATAACGCTCACACCTGGGGACACCACATGCTGTGAGGTCCTGCACACCAACCAAACCATGCCTGACGCAGCCGAGCAGGGCACGCGGAGGACCAGGGCACCCCTGGGAACTCACCCGCCCCACCAGTGCCACTGGACGCACTCCTCACTCTCTTCCAGCACAAAGCATGGCACCTCCAACAGGTTGAAGAATGTGACGCCAATGATGTTGGAGACGGTGTCGTTGATGGCGAGCAGGCACTGCCGGAACCTGCGGGCAGGGACCGGTGGAGGGCGGGCTCCCCAAGCCCCCCATTTCCTCACCCCCCGACCCCGGACTTACCTGGCGTCGCAATCGCAGTGGGACACGGTGTGCAGGCGATAGTTGCGGATGCCGTAGTTGAACTGCAGCGCCGTGATTTGCGCCCAGCACTGGTCGTGCTCCCGACAGCACCGGTCGGGCCCGCGGAACAGCCCTGCGGAGGCGCCGATGAGTGCGGCCCCGCGGAGCGATACCGGGTGCTCCCGCCGCCCCTCTCCGCTCCGTACCCAGCTCGCTCCAGTTCCCCGCCGAGTCCCCCGCACCGCACCACAGCGTTCCTGGAAGCGTCCAGCCCCGGCGGCGACGGCGCTGCGGTCCCGGCGGCACGGGGTCGGTGCAGGCGGCGCGGCGCCGCCACAGCGCGGACAGGGCCCGGCGCAGCGCGGCCCCAGGCGCGGCGGGAGGGCGGTGCGCGCAGGCGGCACGGAAGGCGCGGGCGAGGCGCGGATCGCGACGGGCCCAGCAGGCGCGGAGGCGGCCGGGGGCGGCCCAGACGCTCTCGACCAGCGCGGGTCCGGTGCCGGCGCTCAGGAACGCCACGTACCGCGCGCCGCCCGCTGCCCCCGCCTCCCGCGCGCACACGGCCCCACCGAACCAAGCGCGCGCGCATGCGCAGAGCGCCGCGCAAGCCAGAGCCGCGCGCGCCCACATCCCGCGGGCCGCCCCGCCCCCTCGTGCCCGCCTTTAACCCCGCGCCCGGCAGCGGAGCCGGCGCTGATTGGCCCGCGCCCGGCAGCGGAGCCCGCGCTGATTGGTCCGCGCCGCGCAGGCCCCGCCCCGCCCCAGGGTAGAGCGGCGGGTGAGGCGGAGGTCCCCAGCCCCGGCACCTCCTCATCCCGGGCACTGCCCCATCCCTGGCACCCCCTCATCCCGGCCACCCCCTCATCCCGGCCACCCCCCATCCCGGCCACCCCCTCATCCCGGCCACCTCCTTATCCCTAGCACCCCCACATCCCGGCCACCCCCCCATCCCGGGCACTCCCCCATCCCGGCCACCCCCTGCTAGCCGCGCTTACCCCACACGCTCTTTCCCTGGCCACTCATGAGTGTGTTCGCACGTGCACGACTCTGGATACAGGTGTGTGTGCAGGTGTGCACGGGTCCATGCACACTCACCTTGCGCACACGTGTAGACACGTGTGTGAATTTATGCCCATGTGCCGTGCATGCCCAACCATGTGTGTGGCCGCACAGGCTGTAGCCATGTCCCTGTTCAAGTGTCCACTGTGTGCGGCCAGTACACAGAGCATGGTGCTGTCCAGCCCCTGCAGAAGCTGCCCACATCCTAGGACCACCTCTGTTCAAGAGCTGAGGATCCCTGAGGATGGAACCACCACAGCCCCCCAGGGCAACTCCTATTACTGCCTGGTCCTCACAGTACAAAGGTGTTTCTTGATATTCAAAGGAACCTCCCATGTCCCAGTTTATTTTTATTGCATTTTGTTCTAGTTAGTTCTGGACATCACTGGGAAGAGACGAACTCTTGTCTCCTTGCACCGTCCCTGTCTATGTATTAACAGGATCCCTCAAAATTCCTCTGCTCCAGTCTTTGCAGACCCTGCTCCTACTGCCACTCCACACAGTACAGGTGCTCCACTCACTACCACCATCATGGCTCTTTGCTGAACTCACCCCAGCATGTCTGTGCCTTGCCCAGGTGATCCCAGCTGGAGCAGCATGGCCTGCCCCTGATGCTCCCTGCCCAGCTTTGTCTGGGGCAGCTTGGGCTGCTGCCATGAGGACACATCCCTGGCTCTTGCTTAGTTTGTGCCCAGCAGAATCTCAAGGCCCATCCCTGCAGAGGAGTTGGTGGCCCAACTTATGCTGGTACAATGTCCCCCTGGGAATCAGGATCTCTCTACCCTGAGAGGGCAGTTGGGCTGTGGGGCAGAGCCCATCCCCCACCCACCCCAGGGCCCTGGTGCCCCAGGGAAGCATTGCTTAGGGTGGCCAGTGGGACTGGGAATCCTACTGCATCACTACTGCATCGCAAAAGGATGCTGGAACTGCTCTGGAGAATTGGCCCACTGAAGTCCAGATTCACCTCTCTCTGCCAGGAGGGAGGGAGGGAGGGAGGAAACCATGGTCCCTCTGGTGGAATCTCTTTCTTTCAGGGCTAGTCTGGAGTCATGTCTGTGTCCAGGCTGATGCTCTGCCCTGCTGGGGTTCTGGGGGGCCCAGGGGAGGTGGTCTGTGGAATCCCATGTGCCCTAACCCGAGGACACTGGGGGCTGATGGATGGGGCTTGGCAGTGTAGGCTTATTTCACCTTATCAGGATTTCCCTGACAGCAATGCATTGCAGACAGGGCAGAGTCCATTCTATGGCTGTGATAGGGCTGCTGTGTGCCACCCATGACATCACCCCAGGTGTCACAAAGGTCTCCCCTGTCCTGGGAGCTGTGTTCATGAAGCTGGGTAAGGCCTGGCAGGATGGGGATGGGCATGCTAAGGCTGGGGAAGGGCTCTGCTTGGAGGTACCCAGATGTGGGAGAACCAGCTTTCCACCCATAGGGATCCACAGAGCCCTCCTGCCATGGAGGTGCTGCGTTCCTGTCCCAGTGCACCTGGAGCTGCTCTCTGCATGCATTAGGCCCCCTCATGCCCAGCACCCTGGGGCTACCCTGTGCCTGGACTGTGTTGGCAGCCCCATGGGGCCCCACAGGGAAGGATCCATGGGGCAGCACAGGACAGCCTTGGCTGACAAGTGTATGACTGCATCAGAGACACAAAACCCAGTTTGGGTTTGTCTGGAAGATAACAGGGGATAAGTAGGAATGTCCAGTGCTCTGGCCTTCACCGCCCAAGCAGACAGTGGGTTACAGGGCTGGCTTTGCAGCAGAGCTCCCCGCTGTGTAACCATGCAGCTACTGCCCTGCTGCCAGCTGCTGGCACAAGGCTGTGTCTGGCGGGACAGTGAGGACATGGGGCTGAGCCCTGGGCTACTCACCCCAACAAGCAGCACTGTCAGCCTTGCACCCGGCTCCACTGACGTGGCTGAAGGCCGCAGACAAGGCCAGCATGGGGCTAAGCTGCCAAGGACTCAGGGCTGAGCCTGCAGTGGGGGAGCACTGAGCTCAGGTGGAGATGCCAGCAGTCATGGTTCATGCAGCAAGGGTGGGGAGTGGGTCTCAGCCTGGGTCAGCAGGAGTGCAGAAATGGGCTGGTGAAGCAATTATTTTCTCCTCTTCTGCATGCCATGGTTGCATTAGGGGCTCCCCATTACAAGAAAGATCCCATACTGGAGTAAGGCTGGTGAAGTCTGAGCTGGTCAGGACTGGAGCTAGGCTTACTTGGGCTGAAGGAGAAGAGAAATCAGACTTCATCTGCCCCAAACTCTGAGTCATGGCAGGGCTCATTTCTTCTCCTTTTACACTCCCCAGGCCAGCATAGGCATTGGAGTGATGCCTCTTATGCATCCTGCAGGCAGGGGCTGGCTGACCAGACTGTGTGAGTGGCTGCCAGACCTAGGGCGTCATCCATGTCTCAGTGCTGACAGACACACAGGTGTCCCCATGTCCAGTCTTGCCCTTTGCCCCACCCAGGCAGCAGGACTGGCTAGCCATTGTGCATGTACCATGCATGCTGCTGACTGTGTCCTGCTCATGTCCCCTGGGGACAGGCAACTTTCGAGAGGGTGGACAGCTCTGCCTTCTGGAAAGAGAATTGCTGCAGCACTGCTTTAAGCCTCTCTGCTTTCTACTGATCTAAGTTGGAGCTTACAGCTTTGTGGAAAGAAGCAATAGAGCATCCAGGGCATCCATGGCTCTGAACATAATTGGCAGAACAGGGAAACAATTTCATGAGAGAAAATGTCTTGTGAAGGTTGGAAGACAAAATTCAAGTTGGAATGAGTAAAAGAATGGTGCAGTTATTTCACTCCTGAGTTGAGATTATCAGTTCAAGCACTTTGCAGATCCAGGGAGACCCTTGAGGGCTCCTATGGACTCTGGCATACACTCAGAAGTCCCTCCACCCCATGCTGGTTGCTGGGCACTCCCCAGGCTGGCAGACAACACAGCCACCATCTATCTGCCTAGGAGAGCCTGGGTCAAGCTGTGGCCCTATGTGACATCTTTGTTCCATCTGGATCCCATTCTTTGGCACCAAGACCCCATGCCAGTGCCACCCTATCACGCTTGTGTGGGCACCCTCATCACACAGCAGCCAGGAGTGCCCCAGCCTGCTGCATCAGGCTGCTCAGGCTTTCCATCAGCCTGATGGAGATGGTGGCACTGGGATGTGCTGGGAGTCAGGCTCTTCTGCTGCTTTCGTGATATTTGCCTACTCCCTGGCTACCCTGTGGGGCTAGAGGCCAGGGTGGTGGGCTTAACTCACCTGCACCCTGCAGTCCTGGCTCTCGGGAGAGCACTGGTTCAGGCTGGAATGGCACTGGTTCCCATGGGTGCTCAGGCCACCCTGGGAAAGGACAGCCTGACCCCAGGCTCTGGGAAGGCTGTGCTGGTTGTCATCATGTAGCATCTGCCCAGAGTTCTTCAAGGAAAGAGCCATCCCTCTAGGATATATTGTCTCATACCATTTTATAGGGGTAAGGGACTTACAGACTACAGAGACAAAGAATTTTCTTCTCTCTTGACAGATTCCCATTGCAGAAGCAGAGCTGGCTCCATCAGCTATTTTCAGTGTGAATCTAGACTGTATGGATGATGGGGATGGTCAGGCTCTGCACATGTGCAGGTCCTGCAGCTCACAGGAGCCATCTCCTGGGTCCTCAGCCACAGCTGCAGCCTTCTCAAGGTCTTTTCCAAGAGTCAAAGAGCACCCTGAAGGCCCTGGGCAGTCTTGTTTAGATGACCCTGCTTGAGCCAAGGACTAGACAGCCTCCACCCTCAGCAAGGATGTGTGCCTTGCTTCCAGTGGTAAATAACCAGCCTTGCCTATAGGAAAATACAGAAAGCCCCAAGACATAAGGAACTCAAGGAAAACCACCCCAAAACAACCACAAGGCACAGAGGTTCCTTGTAAGAGGATACTGATGGTAGGAGAAAATTCCTACCATTTTCTGTTTTCCCTTAGCCCCTAGGTATTTCCCCATGCCACTGTGATCTTGGGAACACCTGGTTTTACTGCCCTGGTGAACATGTCCCTTTAAATTATGGCAACTATCCAGGAGGAAGCAGCTCTGCAAGGAGTGGTACCTAACTGGTGCATATCACTGCACTCCAGGTGAAGGTCAAGTAAGTGATGAGTCAGCAGGAGCTGGGTTTACCAAGAGCAGGAGCAGCAAGACAGAGCAGGGACCCCCTTCCCAGCATGCATGGGGGCTTGGCAGGAGCCGTGGGCTGCTACACTGGGAGAGAAAAGGTCATGGGGTTGAGGCATTTCTGGAAAGCACAGTCACTTTTCTTTCAATGTCCAAGGAAAACTGTGGGCTGGTATTATTATCATCTCTTTGGAAATGAGATGAAGGGACCAAAGCAGCTTGACAAGAGAAAAAATTCCCACATGCTTCAGATTTCTTTCCCATTGTGTTCAACAGATATGACCGAGCTCCGCCTGGGAAGGTTTGGGTGCCTGCAGCGGGAAGCGTGTATGGTACTGGGTGAATAATTTACTGCAAAGTCAGGCAAACAAGCCACAGCACGTGTGTGGTTTTTACTCCCAGATGGCAGAGCAGGGCCAAGCATGCAGCTAGCTCCACCCTGAGCACCCATGGGGGCTGGCAAGGCTGCAGCCTGTGCACCCTGGCCTGCAGTATCCACGTCACATCCATATCATTATATGGCTCAGCAAAGGGGTACGAGTGCAGGACAAGCTTAAAAACATGAGGATTCCTCTTTGAACTCCACACATCTCCCAGTAAAGCCAGTTTCCCTAGTTTTGGTAAAGCAAGAAGCTAATTTCAGGTGGCCTTGGGTGCCAGTGAATTTCTCCTTCCCACTGGAGCCGAGTCTGGTGCAACTGAGTCTGGGCTTCTTCTGGCTCAGTCCAATGAATTTGCTGTCCTGTCTCTCATTTGTAGTCCAGCCTAGAGACAAGGCAGGAATTCCAGCAATTTCTACAGAGGGCAAGCCTCAGGAACATTCATGACCACAGAACTTCTGCAGATGTTGGCCAGCAGCAGGATGAGGCCAGCTGTGCTCCAGGCTGTTAAAGATTGTCAGCAGTAGCAACGCAGGGCAGCTAGAGCAGCAATTCATGGAATGAGTCCTGGAGACATGGCATGCTTCTGACACAAGGGATTCTGCAAAGGAAACTGGGACTCAGGAGTTTCCTTGTCCCCTGGCCAAAGATGGTAGCCTGGGCCTGTGGTGCTGTTGTCATGAAATACTGGTCAGGGGAATGATGTTCAGCATAAATTCTCACCAGGTTGAACAAAGTCACCGGACATGTGTCAGGAACTCTTATGTTTCATTGTACAGTCACTGTAACTCTGGCAACCAGCCCACTTCTTAGACTCAAAAGGTGTTGGCCAACAAGCCTGTAAATTCTTATAACACATTTCCACAAGGTGCTGGCTAACAAGCCACAACACATTCTCATAAACTTCCCACTTGCACAACAAAGTTCACTACACAGTATAGGGTAGAATATGGTAAGTGTGCTTTGCTTGGCAGACAAATAAACACAGAAGAGGGAGAGAGAGAGAGAGAGCAAAGATTATCATCAGTATGTAGACCCCATCTTGGTCTTGCCACACAGGTGGCGTGGAGCTGGAGTTATGAGAAAAAGAAAAAGAAAGGGAGGGAAAAGAGAGTGAGTGGGCCAAACCCACTTTCTTTTCTAGTTAACCTGGTACAAGCCTTTTTGTAGGCTTGACTTTTTGTGCTGTTTTGATCATGCATGGATGGCCAGATATTTCAGCCCTCCTGCAGGGGTGAGTTGGAGGAGGAAACTGAGCATGAAACTCAGGAGGGACCAGGAAATTGGTTAGGAATGTATTGCCCAATCTCCATGGGACTCTCACCTCCAATCATATCTTTCCTGTTGCAAGTCAGAATGTTTGAGACAAAACATGCCTGGTTCAGCACAGCCATCTGGAATGGTGACTGCAGAAGAACCAAAGTTTTGTGAGCAGCAGAAGCCCATGGCTGGGGAGTGAATTTGGCCTAGAAAACCGCCAAGTTAATTAGCAAATCCAGCTGCTCTTCCAGAAATCTGCCACTGGAGCACTGAAGAAAGGGCTGTTCAGGATGCTGCATGTTTCTTTTTTTTCAATACTCATAACACCTACAACTATGCTTTAATTCATCCTTGTGTCCATGTCAGTCATTTTGGAGGGCCAGAACAGCTTCACAGGCTTTCGGGCTTCAGGACTGCCTTTCCCATGTGGCCATGACACATGCACAGTTACTCATCATGCATTCTTGGGGCTGATAGTCACCTTTCCTGTGCCCTGTGGCCAGAGGTTCTCCAGGAAAAGAAAGGGCTGATTTTCATCAATATCTTCTGGATTCACATCATGGTCAAAGCAGAACTGGCTGTTTTTCTTGGAAAGCACAAATAAAAACACAGGAGGAACCCCCCAAGCATTGCCATATACCTCCACCTGTGAAGATGTATTTCATGGGTTATGCAGGGACATGGGCTTCCTGAGTTCTGTGTCAGGAACACCAGAGAAGCTGTGAGCAGATTTGATTCCTGTTTCACTCACATTCCAGCTAGTGATGATGTAAATGATCAGGTCCTCAAGCTGAGGTGGTCACTGAGGCACAAACCACAGCTTTGGCAGAGAGAGCTCTGCTTTCATTATATTGCATGTCCTAGCAGCAAGTGGAGACTCCTTCCTGGCAGAGTGTCCCACCAGAACCCTTGCCAAGTTGGCCAAATTCTGCACAGGGCAGAAGCCTCCCAGGAGACCTCATACATGAAAATTTTTGGAGCTGGAGTTCGCTTGCCAACCTGGCACAGGGAGGAGAGGCAGAGCGATGGAGGGCACAGCTGGACTCCCAGCCCTGCCAGAATTGGTTCCGAGGCCCGCTGGCGGGGGGTCGTGCTCAGAGCTGCGGAAGAAGGGAAGGTTCCCCCGGGAACCTGTGCCAGTCTGTCCCTCCCAGTCTGGCCAGGAGACAAGACTCCCTCCTGACCAGGAACTGGCCATGAGCTACTCCCTGCCGTGAGGCCAACCGAACACAGCTAAACCCGCTGAACGCAGCGCAGCCCCAGTGCTCCGCTCGAGCGCTCGGTGCCGTCGTGCAGCGCCCATGCGGGCAGGGAGCGCGGCTGCGGAGCCCAGAGTCAGAGCTGCGCCCTGCCCCGGCAGGGTACGGGAGCTCCTGGCGGCAGGGACTGTCCCGGGGTTTGGGCTGCTGTGGTGCCTGTGTGGGAGCCCAGCAGCTCGGCATTCTGCCAGAGAATGGCACCTAGCCATGGTGTCATGTCAGAGCTGAAGGCCCTGCTTTGAGAAAAGGGGCTTGTAGCAGATCTCCAGACATCCCTTCCAAGCTAATTCACTTACTTGTGAAGAAGATATTTGGAACACAGACTCTACCTGGCAGATTGTCAAAGTTGCAGAGAGATGAGCAAATCTGTGCCCATGGTGCACCCAAATCTCTGCAACAGTTTTTCTTTCCACACACATTTCTCACTTGCTGCCACTGCTTTGAACCTTCCAGCAATACACTTCCTGCTTGTCCTCTGTTATCTGACCACCTCACCAAGTGTCTTGTCCCACCGCATGTCCTCCACTGGCCCAGCAGTTGGAAAAGCAGGATGGACTGTGGAAGGAGCGCATGAGGGGACTCTGTAATCTGCCCTCAGCAGCCAGGGGACAATGAGCAGACTGACTGCACTTTACCAGAACTGCTCAGGGTGAGGTGGAGAGAAGACACCTGTTCTGTGCACCTAGTAGACTTCTACAGGTTATCCTGCAAACAGACCTAAACAAACATCTTCTCCCACACAACGATGTGGAGTACAATAAGAAATCTGGAGGGTGGGCTGGGTTTGTCATCGGTTACCTTGTCATGGGTTACCTTCTAGCACACCAACCCTCTGTTCTCCTCTCCCTTTCTTATGGGGTATTCTTCTCACCTGGTATCAGCTGTGGGCAGAGCTGTGATCACCCACTCAGTTTCATTGAAGTCTATTGCAAATTTTCTTGCCAAGTCTGTGCTATCACTGCTGCTCAGTGTATCACAGGAAAACGTAGGTGGGAAGGAACCTTCAGAGGTCTCCAGAGCAGTCTCCCACTCCAAGCAGATTCCATTAGGAGCAGTTGTTCAGGTCCTCTTCTAGCTGAGCTTCTAGTGTCTCCAGGGATGGAGATTCCACAGACTCTCTGGACCCTCTTCCAGCACCTGAATCATCTCATGGTAGTTTTTCTCTCTTGTGTACCCAGCTGGAATTCCCTATGTTCTATTATGTGCCCATCAACTCTTCACCATGCACCTCTGAGGACCAGCATTGTCCCCTTGACATCTTCTCATTAGGCAGGTGCTTCTCAAGGCAACAACTGGAATCCTCAAAACCTTTGATACTCCAGAATGTGCAAACACAGCTCCCCCTCCCCTCATGCATCAGTGACATTCTTTATGTATTTACCTGGAGTCCCAGCCTGGACATAGTACCACAGAGGTTTCCTCAGGACAGAACAGAGTATGTGAAGCACCACATTCACTTTGCCTTCTGTCTTTGTCATTCTACAGTGGTTTTGGACAATAAAATTTAAGTTGTTATTCCAGAAGCTTAATAATGTCCCATTTCCTGTAGCTCAACATAAACACCACTTTTTTTTTTTTTTTTTTTTTTTTTTCCCCTCCCAAGGAGAATGTTATTTGGTATCTATAGACATTTCCTGAGGGGCAGGTGGGGTCCAGATGCTTCTTGGGAGCACTGAAGTAGTGCAAGCACTCATCTGAGCTGAGCTGCCCAGGCTGGACTGCTGTCAGAGCCTGGTGAGCACTGACTGCCTTGTGGCGCATCCCAGGGCTCTTAATTTTGGTGAGAAGGATGTCCTTTACTATTGAGAAACTGCTCAGACTATTCACTGAGTCTTCACAGAAGTATAGTGAACGTCATTTATTTCTATCTTTAGCACACTTTTATAGGGTCCAACAGGGTTCACAGGGCTTAACAAGTTACTATTGGTTAATACATATGGTTTACATTCTTTTCCCCAGAACACAAGGCTATTTTTTTTCTTTCATTCTCACTGCTCCATGAAAATTTCAAGGACACTACCTTTAATATTGTTGCTTATACCAAAGGCTGGCTTGTGCAGACAGGCTTTTACTAAAATATCATGCCTTTACTCTGTTAAAATGTTTTACTACACTTTACAGAGTAGAGGGACATTCTGGCTTCTGGCTTCATGCCCCAAGAAGACAGATCAGTCTCTGCTCTTTTTTCTTGTTTACATTTTTATTCAGTTAATCAGGAGCCTCTTCTTTTGTACCAAAACTTTTGTGTTTGGTACAAGAGAACTTACTGGGACACTGTTTTTCCAACAAACATCACTATTCAGCTTCAGTGCAATAAAAAAGTGTTGCTTTTTTTGATCACTGCTCAGCTAGGTCACTGATCATTAGAGCTTTTCAGTTGTATCTTTTCTAGGAGTAAAACCTGGCTGCAGGAAAGCCCAGGACAGCTCTTTTGAGAGGGTGTTCCCTCTAAAAACCCCAGAGGAGACTACTGCTGCTGCTGTTGCATTTCTGAAGCCCTCCAGAAATCATTGTGTGCACAGTGGAGGAATGAAAAGTATCTCTGGGAATCTTTGAATGAAGGGTGACTAAACCAAGAACAGGCAAACCTGACATCATTGCAGTTTGGAAGAGGAAGTGATGAGCTACCAGGGCCACCGTCAAGGGACTGTCATTAGGCACAAAAGTTAATGTCAACTTGAGATGCTTTGTATGCTGTGGCAAGACCTGTCACGAGTTCAAGTCCAGCTTCTCTGAAGCTTTGTGCTTGCAATGGAACCCAAAGTGTTCTAGAACCCAAAAGGGAGAAGTAGCAGCAGCAGCAGCAGCAGCAGCAGCAGCCAGTGCACGTGGCTGTGGGGAGCAGGTGCAGAAGGAAGCAACCCCGGCTGGCTCAGAACAGAGGTGGAGCAAGGAGCTATGTGGGGCAGAAAGGGAAAAGGAGCTGCTGTAGCAGCTGAGGATTGTGCAGAAAAGCCACTCTATGAAAAGCCAGTGTCCATAATGGAGACAGAGGAGTCCCTGAACTTTACTTGAGTAAAGGGAGAGAGTCCACTGGGACATACCCCTGTGCAGTTTCTCAGTTTTGGAGGATGTGGCCTCCTTTTATCCTAAACTCCTGGCTGCATGTTGCCCTCTTCCCTTCTCCACTGGCTGAAGGTACAGCCTTCCTGAAACACCTACCATATATTCCCTCTTGAATATGTATTGAAATTTTACTCCAAAGTCTGGAAGTTCAGATCTGCAATAGACTTGTGTGGACCCATTTCTCCTATTACCCTGAAGTCCAGAAGTTCAAACTGTCTGGGTCAATTGTCTAGGTTCTACAACAAACCTGCAGCTTGATGTAGAGACATTAACACCTATTTCTCCTAAAGACCCTCACATATCAAGTCGTTTGTAAAGACATTCGTACTCGTATTTCCTGTCAGGATCGATCCACAGCCTCCCTTCTGGCAGGTCTGAGGTCTCCTAGAGCCTCCTTCACACCTGGGATGCCACCTCTGGAGCACAATCCTGGCCACCTCCAGCACTCACCAGCAAATGCTGCCCCTCAGGGAAAAGGAACTGCAGACCTGGGACACCCAGGGCTCTCTGTGCCATATCCCATCCCACCCCAACTCATCCCCGTTCCCCACCTGCAGCTGCATCAGTCCCCAGTACCTCCAGGAATGTCCAGGGTCCAGCAGTGCGAGTACTGTGGCCCTGTACTGCTGAGCAGGGGCTCTGACATGGAGTTTCCGATGAGGAAGATCCTTGACACACTGTCACATCCCTGCCTGAGGAGTGCTGGGCATCCCCAACACTGGCATTCTCCCTGAGGCAGCTCTGGCTGGGCCAGGAGAGCCCTGGCATCCCCATAGGACAACTCTCCTCATGGACACTGCAGAGACTACTCCCTGACCATGTAGCAGGGCACACAGCAGGGACTGGGTCATGAGCTGGCCCTGTTCTTCATCAGCTTGAGGCACAAATACGCCTGCCTGGGGATCGCCCTCAAACCAGCAGCAGCCCGTTGGAAGGACATGGGTATGTGTTATAAGTGCATATGGTATTATTGGCTTTTCACAAATATTAAAACAAATGTTACATATACTGTAGGAAAACTTTGCTGTACTAGTATAGTTTCTTTTATTTCTGTTATTGATAAAACTTAGAAATAGTGGTGTAATACATACATATATATATATATATATATATATATATATATATATATTAGGCAGTACTATGGTATGAAAATAAAAGACTGTTTTTGTTAATATAACTCAGAGACTGAAAAGATAGTCAGAAATTCCTCCTGCATTCTTAGATTATCTTATCCAGATGAAGACAGCAGTGGCAAGGACTCCAAGGGAGAAATTTACTGAACCTCTGTTATCGGGGAGTGTGAGACTCAACGGAACCAAGAAGATGGATCTATTGGGGAGGGGGGAGTTGCAGCTAAACAAAGGAACATTTAAAACTTAAGAGGACTGTTTGAATCATGCATAAGAATTTATGAATATGTAATAGATTGTGTTTTTAAGGGACAATCCTTTGTTAGTAAGGTGTGCTCTCTTGGATGAATGCTGAGGCACTCGGCCATATTTGTTAATTTTTCCTTATTCCTATTTCCTAATTGTCTTTCTACTAAACTTTTCAATTTTATATTAAACAAAAAGTGAATGTCTTTTTGCACAGTATGCATGGCTGCCACCCCACCCTGAGCAGCACTGTCCTGCCCACCAGCTCTGCCATCACCACCAGCCCCCAGGACAGCCCAAGCTTGCCTATAGCCACCTCCATAGCTTCCATCCCTGCCAAGGAAGCTGTGCCAGAGAACCCACCAGTACTGGATGTGACTGCTTCACAAACAGGAAGCCAGAGTGTCCCTTTGCCCCAAATCCACTGTGCCTGTACACTGTACCACATGTGCTGAACCTGCCTTGGAGATGGGCCACCTGCCCTTTGCTCAGAGAGCTGTTGCCACCTCTTCTGTCTTGCCCTGCCTTTAGGACAGAAGCAAGACATGAAAGGTGGCTAGTTCAGGTGCAAAGAACAAGAGGCATCTGAGAAACTAATCAGCATTGCTGTCAGAGGTGGAAAATCTACCCAGTTTCCTATTGTGTTCCAAATGGGTGCTGGGACGGCCAGAGGCTTGGAGCTCCTTCTGCACTGTTGGTGGGGGTCTCTCCTCTGCAGGCAATGCCCAGAGCCCCAGAATAAGGATTGGGAGGGAGGGAGGCAACAGCAGGTGGTTTGGGGATGCAATCCAAAGCCCTGTGGTCTGAAAGGACTTTGGGAGTACAGATTAGTCCAGGATTGAGCTGAACATTCCTCTGCCATCATGCACCCCGGATACCAGGAGGACACTTGTGAGAGACTGAACTGTGAAAGGGCAACGACTCCAAACATTCTCCCATTTGTGGAGATGCCAGAGTGCTTTGTGGAAATGGAGGAGAGCTTTCGGATGTGTAATGGCCAATCTCTGATCTGATATGACCAAGACTTTCTTGAGGCCTATGGGTGATGAGATCTTCCTACTCTTGTCAGAATACTGTAGATAAAAACCAAAATGACCACATACCTACTTGCCTGTGCAATCACATTTTTCTACAATGTGAAAACCAAGGTTCACTTTCTTGGTAAAATTTAAAAAGTTTAATAAAGACAATAAGAGACATAGATAATACAGCAAAGAGTAATGGCTCTGCCAAGAGCACTTTTGGTGTCTTGGGAATACCTTTTATATCATTGCTATATCAATGCTATATATAGCATTTCTATCGCATAGACTTCATGCATATTCAAACTTTTCCAAGAACTATTTTGCATGGCCACTCCTTGGGTCTGCCTTTTTAGAGCATGTGCATTTCTTGGCTTGCAGTTTTAATTCCTTTCTTATCTTTTAATTTGGGCTTTGGCTCCTTCTTTCTACAGGGTGTGAGCGTTGATAGCAGTCTGGGCCCCATCATCTGTTCACTGGAGGTTATCCTAACTGCTTAGGCAGTTAAAGTGTTATATTGACCTACACCTAAATTCTTGCTAATAACAGGAGAAAAAGAAAAAAACTACATTCACACAACAAAGCCATTCTAACATTATACATATAACATTCATCTTAATACTTGCGAAAAGCCAACATTACAATATGCATTTATAACATACAATAAACCCTACATGTGTATATTTACAAACACCAATCATTCAGTGTCATTTCACTCTAATCTGCCCTATTCTCTCTTAAAGAGAACCTGGGTTACTACTGCCTTTGAGGGTGGCTTGTAACAGCCCAAAGACAAAGCTGTCCAAAGACAGCTCTTGCTGCATAAATGAATCTTGCAGGGAGAAGAGGCGTCTCAGTCACTTTCCTCCCAGTGCCTTACTAGTGGGGACAAGGGGCAAAAATACAAGTCAGCAGAAAATAAAAAGATGGAGAAAAGAAGACGGAGAAAAGGGGAGGGAAATGAGATTAGTGTTAAAAAAATTGGAAGCTTCTTGGGGTGAGAATGATCAAAGGACAGACATCTACAATTCCTACTTTATATTATTATTGTTATTTTATTTTTCCACTTTTCTTTATTCCTTTCACTAACTGCAGCCTGTGCTTTTCAAGAGGAGGACAGGCGAGGCTAAGGTGTGGTACATGCTTCCATCATTTTGGTTCACAGCCTGAAGAGACAATTGTATTTGCAGCCTGAGGCAGAAGCAAAAGAAACAGCATAGCTGTTCCACTTGGAAAGGGAGAAAGCTTTCCATCACCACCTTAACTTCCAGTGCTAACAGGGGTTCACAGTGGGAAGAGATGGGAGGGAGTTAAGCTGCGGGCTGTGGGACATTTGGGCATGTGCCAACAGAAGCACATGGCAGTGCAAAGAGGAACATGGCAGGACACAGAGGCTCCTCACTGCCTGACCTTGGGGCGAGGAGGTGGCACCGGGCAGAGCCCTGCGGAGAGGAGCCTACTGGAAGCTGACAGACGGTGAACAGTGTGCCATCACCCCACAGAAGGACATTTAGAAAGCGTGTTGCTGACGTGGCAACATGGGATAGGTCACATAATGAAAATTACCACGTTAGGAAATACTGTGCCTTGAGAAAGTGTATAAAACCAGCTCGTTTCTTTGAATAAACGATTCAGATTCCCTGGCCGTCTGAGTCCGTGTCTCAGTCGGTACAGCCCACTGCCAGTCTGGCAGCACAAATGGCTTCTGGAAAGACAGCCTGGTTTATTTTCAAAGATATACTTGCAGCTGTGCTGCTGGCACATATTTATTATGTTCTGGAAGCGTAACAAACGCACGTCCTGAACACCAGAGGGCTGGACCTGGCCAGTTGCTGTGTTATGACTGTGGCAGCGGAGCCAGGGGTGGGAAGTATGTAAATTTTCTGCATCTAGATGTGGCGAGGTTTGTTAGCTTATTAGCAGAGTTAGAAACTTGTTTGTTTTTCCTTTGGCTGGCGGCCCGGGGCGGTTCCCCCCAGCCCCCGCTGCCGCTCCGGACCCGCCGGGGCTTTTCCCCCGTCCCCGCTCCTGCCGGGGCAGAGCCGAGCTCTGCCCATCCCGCGCCGCTGCTGCGGGGAGCCCGAGGGGGCGCTGCCGCCGCCATTACCCGCAGCCGTGGTCGCTCTGCGCTCCTCCGGTGCCGACACGGAGCCCCCGGTACCGCCCGGATCGTGGCAGGGCTGCCGCGATCCGCCCCAACCTCAGCACGGGGCTGCGGCCGCCGCCGCCGGGATTCAGCTCTCTCCTTGTGGCAGTGCGGGCTCCGGGGACGGACGCGGGAAACTCATCTCTGTTTTCCCGATCCCAGCGCGGGGCTGCTCCCGCCTCTGCCCGGCTCTTTCCGTTTCCTTGTGTCTCATCCAAAAGAGGTCGGGCCGCTGCCTTTGTCGCCTTCTCTTCCGCCCCGCGCGCGGCTCCGCGCCGCGGCTCCTCCCGCGGTTTTACTCCCTAATGCTTGGCGTTTGAAGATGTCCATGTATGTTATTTTTTATCTTAACCTGTTATTTTTTATCTTCCCCGATTTGCAGAAGGTTGGGGAACTGGCCAGCCGTGAATAGTAACTGGTCCTTTCTAAACTCCCACCCTCCAAAATACCCCGTTTGAAACAGAGAAATTAAGAATTAGGAATTAATTATAAAAATTGCCTTGAGTAAGAGAAGAGGCTACAAAACCCGTGTGAAATGCTGACTGCTCCCATAAGAGCAGGAAGAGAATAAAGACTACAGGATGAGATAAGGAGCTGGAATACCTGAACAGCATACGAGCATAAATGTGCCATAGGATGAGGAGGTTACTTGGATTCTTTTGGACCCCTAAGACAGAGGAAATGGAAAGAGGGGGATCAAAAGAACTGAAGGGAGCATGCGCAAAGAGACGAGGTAAAAAGTTCAGCTGAAGGAAAATTGCTGACTTCAGCCCCAAAGACCCCCAGAAGACCACCAGAGTGACCAACAAGGAGCAGTGTGCAGCTGCAAATAGGTGTGGAACTAATTTTAATATGAAGCGGGGACAGGCAGGGTTAGTGTCGTTCTAATTGGGAACGGCGGAAAGAACGACACGGACTCTCAAGGGAGTCAGAACAGGAGAAAATCTCTAGTTTATTGTTACAGTCATGTTATATAGACTAGTTTGTGAAGAGTACAGAAAGGAAACTCTTATTGGTTAGTGAAGTACTACATTACCATCATTGGTCAGTGGGGTTTACCACCCCCTGACCTTCTCCTGTAAGGAAAACACGGGAATCAGAAAACAGCACCTGCAGGCTGTTTTGTGTCTTTGAGGATTGTTTTGAATCCTCCCATGAATTTCCCAGGCTAGCTTCTCAGGCAGGCCTGTCAGGCCATGGGGCCTGCAGCTTGCTCCAAAGCTAGCATCCACAACTCACCTTTTCGGTTTAGGAAAAAAAAAAAAATAAAATGTACAGTGTTTGTAACATCCTGCTGGGCCCTTGCAGGAGAGAGAACAAACACGGCACAAGTGGTTTTTTTACTAGATATTGGAATGGATACTAATTTGGAATTTTGGTTTATGATTTTGATGTTTAAAGATTGTTTTCCTTGCAAGGATTTGATGGTTGAGTCAAATATTCTTAACTTAGTGAACTAATACAAAACATTGTTAGTCTGTTCAAACTGACAGTCTAACTTGTCAATATAGTAGTTTAAAAGAACACTAAAGTGGTCACGGTGAGCAAATTTGGGTCTCGCAGGGACCGCAGGACTTTGGTGCGGCTCACCCCCTGCAAGGCGGGGTGGGACGCGTGCTGGCCGGGGCACTGCTCGAGCCCCGGGACCGTCTCGCGGGGCGGCTCGGGTTCGCAGGAGAACCTGGCAGCACAAGGCTGGCAGAACTTGGCTTGGCGCCTGTAGCACGGTCCGCGCGTGCAGGCCGCGCTGACGGGCGCGGGGGGAGGCGAAGTTCGCTCCCCGTCCTCCCCGCCGCTTCCCCGCTGGAGCGCGAGCGAGCGGGGGGCAGCGGGGGTGTTGTGCAGGTCCTGCGGCTCCGCGCCGCCCCTCGCGGCTCGCTCCGCGCGGGGCGCACACGCGCGGGGCGCACACGCGCGGGACGCACACGCGCGGGGCAGCGGTGGGCGTCCGCGCGGGCTCTGCGGTCTCGCGCCGCTTCCCGCGGCACAGAAGAAAGGAGCTCAGAGGGCGCGCGCGCGCGAGCGAAAGGGGGGCCTGGGCTCTCCCCCCCCCTCCCCCGCCACTTTTCGGCCGGCACTTTGGATGGGTGTGTGGGGGGGGAATGCTCGCCACGGCTCTGGCCCCGGCTCCAGATCCGGGCTTCGGCTCGGCTTTTAGGGGGTTTTTGCAGCCGGCCGGAGCCAGGGGGCCCGGCTGGCCGCCCGGCCCGCGGCCGGTGGCGGCGGGCGGCGTCCTGAGTTAGCTTTTTCTTCCTTTTTTTCCACTTTTTCTCTCGTTTTTTTCTCGCCGCTGCTGCTGCTGCTGTGGGGACTCGGGGCACCGGCGGAGGCTCCACGGCGGCCGCTGGCAGCAGTGCTCGCAGCGCTGGTCCTGGAGGGGCCTGCGGAGACTCCGCGGAGGGCGCAGGCAAAGGCGGTTCTCGCGGCGCTGGCGATGGCGGCGCTTGTGGGTGCGGTAAAGGCAGAGCCGAGCGATTTTCGCTCTTCTGTTGTTTTTCTGCTGGTAAAACTTGCACGCCGAGCTCCGTGGAGGGCGGGCGCTCAAATTTTTCTGGAGAGGGAGCTCTCTGGCTCACGGATTGCTCCTGCCCGCTGCTAAAGTTCTTTAAAGGTCCGGGCAGAGCTGAAGGACTGCTACACAGTTCAGTTTCACTGTTTTTAGGCTGGCACTGTTCCAGTGCCTTAAAAATCACTCTCCAAGTTGCTGCTAAGCTGCACGCACTGGTATCTCCCGCAGCTAGCTTAGTCCACAGGTGGTCTCCCACTGACCACCAAATCTCAAGGTTAAACACATTATTCACAGTCACAGCAAATTCCTGCGCTTTCACCCAGTGGAACAAAGCGCGTATATCTTCTTCAGGAATACAGAGTCCCATGCTCAGCAAGGCGTCTTGCCATGCAAAGCTGACAAGTTGCTTATCAGCTAAATCACAGTTCTTCATTATGAAAAAATTTTTTATCTTGGCGGCTCCGCGAATGCAATTATGCAAACGCTATCGGCTTGGACCCGGGATTTCAAGCTCTGCTTCACCAAGATAGCCGTTCCAAGCCCGCTCTCTGGCAGGCTCCACTATCCCGTTGGTTAAAAACCAGCTTCCTCTTGGAAAGCCCGGGAGAATTCCACTTTCCCCTCTAGGGGGAAGGGCCGGTGTTTTTCCCGCTCGCTGCTTACCCTCAGGGGATTAGCAGATGTCTTCACGTCGGTTGTTTCTGACCTCGGGGGTCGGCTGCACATCACGTCGGATTACCAGACCTCGGAGGGTCGGTCCGTCATCACGCGGGGTCACCAGATGTCGTTCTAATTGGGAACGGCGGAAAGAACGACACGGACTCTCAAGGGAGTCAGAACAGGAGAAAATCTCTAGTTTATTGTTACAGTCATGTTATATAGACTAGTTTGTGAAGAGTACAGAAAGGAAACTCTTATTGGTTAGTGAAGTACTACATTACCATCATTGGTCAGTGGGGTTTACCACCCCCTGACCTTCTCCTGTAAGGAAAACACGGGAATCAGAAAACAGCACCTGCAGGCTGTTTTGTGTCTTTGAGGATTGTTTTGAATCCTCCCATGAATTTCCCAGGCTAGCTTCTCAGGCAGGCCTGTCAGGCCATGGGGCCTGCAGCTTGCTCCAAAGCTAGCATCCACAGGGTTAGCAAATGAATATGTATTAGGTGTACTGTGTAACCCTAGTTTGTAGAGAATAAAAAGGGAGAAACAAGTCTCCAAGCTGTGCATGCCTTTGAGGAGATATCCCCCATGCACCTCAGTGCTGAATAAATTCATACCTACTCTTATAACTACGCTGCGAGTTATAGAGTTCTTTCTATCCACATATCACGTTAAAAGAAGCAGCCTGAATATTTTGTCTCTTTCTCCTGGAGTTTCCCTTTGCAGAAATAAAGCTGTGAAACAGAACCCAGAAGAAAGGTCCCCCCTCATTTCTTTGCTCATTCGAGGACTTGTGCTCAAGGTGAGCTGGTGAGCTCAAATCCTGGTCCAGAGCCAAACAAAAGTTCTGGCTAGGACCCCTCCTGGCCCTGAGCTGGAGAGAAAAGAAAACCCATATTTGAGCCAGCCAGGGAGCTCTGGCCCAGGTCATCTTGACAGTTACAGTTATAGTGGGAATTTTCACGTTGATGTCTGAAATTCTTTTTGTTGATGCAAGTGAAGTTTGCGAAGATTGTGTCATGAATATTTATATTAATGCTAATTACCTTAGCTAAGAGTTGAGAACAGTTACATCTCCTTCTAACAGAAGTCTGTCTTTGGAATCTGTGATGTCTCTGAAGCTTTTCTTTTCTGCTAGACTGGGGAAGACAGTCCTGGACAAGACCTTTGGACATAGTTGTTTGCCTACTTAGGTAAAGCCTTTGTCAAGATGTTCTTCACCTCTGTTTCTGAATGTGTAGCTGAAGGGGTTTAGCTTCAGGGTTACAGCTGTGTTTAAGATGGTGACTGTTCTGATCAGTTCCAGTGAAGCTTTGATAGATGGCTTGATGTGGAGAAAGATGGTGGAGCAGTACCAAATAATTACTATCATGAGATGGGAAGAAGTGGCGGAGGATCATCACTGGCCTTGAGTGTGAGATCTTCAGTACAGTGGAGATGATAGAAATAAAGGAGGTCAGGGTAAGGACACAGGGGCCGAGGATGACAATGGCAAACAGGACAAAGCACACCAGCTCAATGAGTGTGATATCTGTGCAGGAAAGGGTAATCCAGGGGGAGGTATCACAGAAGAAATGGTTGACAACATTAGAAACACAGAAAGACAACCTGGCACAGAAAGACATAGCTGCTGATATGACCAGGAAACCACCCACTATCAGCCCCCTGGACAGAGTGCTGGTCATGATGCTGCTGTAGCTCAGGGGGTAACAAACAGCTAATTAGTGAGCATATGCCACGACTGCAAGGAATAAATATTCTGTACAACCAAACAAGAAGACAAAGTGCATCTGAAGGAGGTAACCTGTGAAGGAAATGGACTGGCTTTGTAACACAAGATTGGCAGTGTCTTTGGGATGTAGGCAGAGGTGAACCAGATCTCCTGGAAGGCAAAATTACAGAGAAAATAGTACCTAGGGTAGTGGAGTTGATGGAAAGTACTCATGAGCACAATAATGCTGAGATTGCCCATGACTCAGAACATACACAGAGAGGAAGAAGACAAACAGGAATATTTACAGGTGTTGAGAACCAGGGAATCCAAACAGGATAAACTCCTTCACCTGGGTTGACTTCTGTTGCACATCCAGCAACACAGACTGCAGATTGCAGGGGCTGGGCATGCAGAAAGCAGAGGCAACTGTGGAGAAACCTGACTCACTCTCCCTTGGTCTTGAGGGGATCAAGGACAGCTTACATTCAGAGCATACATCTCACAGAGGCTGATACCTGTTCCAGCCTATCATGGCTTTGGCACTTTCATATGAGATGAGACGATGATGTCCTCTTAATCAGAGCTGGTCAAAGTCAGGGGAGAGAAATGGGCACTTCAAGGATGCAGCTGTTTCCCCACCAAACCCTTTCCTGCTTCTGGGTGTAATAAATGGAATTGATTTGTGCTAACTGAATTGTAATTATTTGGAAAGTTATTATTAAAAGCAATCAAAAGAATCAGTGTTACAAAGCAGATGTACCCCTTTACAGATATTACATATTAAAATTAAGGTACAGGATGTAGTGTGGAAGATAGGTGATATCCCAAGACAAAAATGACCTTGAAATGGACAAAATTAGAACGACTTTAGGCATAGGACCTAAAATTCATTAAATGTGAGAGGGATGACGGGTTTGTCTTCACAAACAAGCTGTGGGTCTGCTGATAAGATGAAACTGTCACTGAGAGATAACAGAAACAATGGGATGGATTCCACTGAAAGATGAAAGAGGCACTGAAGAAGCACCATGAATTCCACAAGAGTTAAGAATTAAGAAGGGATTATGCATTGGGGGTGGGGGAGAAGGTATCCCAGGTATCAGGCGTTCTGGGAAGCCTGTACCTCTCAAGTACCTCAGCCTATGGGGAAAGAGAGAAGGGACAAGCGGCCGGGAATTAGGATAAAAAGGAGGCTGCGCCCTCCAAAAATTTGAGAGACCCCAGGGGAACGCCCCATGGCCTCTCCCTTTATTTGAATAAAGAAAAATGACTCCTCTGTCTCCTTTTTGGACATAAACCTCTGGTGTTTGTGGATTAATTTTCCTGACAAATGTAAGACTAATTAATAGACTTACATAACACAACGCTTAGTATGCACACGCCAACCTCTGAGGCCATCCAGAGGACAGCAAGGATGAGTGTAAGCCTTCATCCAAAAGACCCCCAAAAGAAGACTGAAGACCCCCTAACAACAAGTGAGGCATGTGCCATGAGGAATAGTGTTGTAAAGTCAGAAAAAATCAGACATAGGAGGAAATTTATGGGAAACATTAATGAATATGTATAAGCATACAATATATAAGTTTAGCTTGAAGTGCTTTGTTTTGTATGTGAGGCAGGGTGGGGAATCCCCTCTGTACCCTGGTCAGTTTGGTACATGAGGTGAGGTAACAAGCCCTCTCCATGCCCCGGTCGTTTTGCTTATGCTTTAATTATGCTTAATTACTGGCAGATTACATATATGAGTTGCATTTTTTTGCTAAATTGTATTCTTTTACTAAACTGTATTCTTGTAAACCAAATTACTATTCAATTTACTAAATTGTATTTGCCGCGGCGGCGGAAAGCCCGGAGCACCGCGACTTCTCCAGAAGCAGCCTTGAGAAAGGCTGGCCCGAAGCGCATGTGAGCAGCTTCGAGCAGTCGAGTGATTCCAGCTCAGCTCAGTAATAGTATAGTGATTTCAGCTCAGCTCAGCTCGGCAGCAGCGGCGGCAGGCAACACAGGAAGCAGGGACGAGACAGCTGGTCCAGCGTTCCACCGAGGCACAAGCCTTTATTTAGGCAAAGCTTCAGCGAAGGGTGCCGGTAACAGCGAATCTCTCGAACAGAGGAAAAGCTGGGATATTTATGGGGAAGGAGAGGGGCGGGGGGAAGCCCGAGATACCTGTATCGGGGTGGGACAGCAGGGGGGAACACCAATGAAACACAACAGTTTAACATAACTAACTCAAAGACCCCTGGGAGCGACATTGTGTCGCTCTTACAGAGAAGTATCTCCTCTCCAGGGGAGGGCCAGTATCTCGGGCCCAGCGGGCTCCTCCGTACCCACAGTATTCACTTTTAATTACATTGTTATTAACTCAAGGGACCTAGTTGTCTGAAATTACAACAGTAATTACAACTCTCTTAGATTTGACAAAGTTGTAGAGAATAACAGTTGCAAAATTGCAACAAGATTACAGAGTTTAATGGAAGACCTTTTAGAAGAGAAGTAGCTTTGCTTTAAAACTGAACTGAAGGAGAAAGAATTTCCCTCACGCACATACACTCTGTCTTGCTCCCTAGTCTCTGGGAAGGCATCTCCAAGGAAACTGCCCAACAGCCAGGCACCATGATTCACCTCATCTGTTAGGCTTCCAGATCCCCTCTGATGACACCCAAGGTGAGGAATGCCAGGATTTTCATCACTCCCACACTACCTGGACTCTTCCTAGGCTGGTAGTCATGTTCAGGTTTTGAGTCTCTCTTCTAGTATCTCTCAGGTAGAGGCACCTCTCCCAGAGGTGCTTGACTCCCATCTCTGAGACAGACTGGCTTTGCTGTTCTTTGCCTTCTTGTCTGGGTGTGTTGTAATTCCTGCCCAGTTCTTTACCTTCCCAGCCTCAACACTTAATAGTTTGAGGATTTCTTCCAGTCTGACTGTTGATTTCCCCACCCCTCCCCCATCCTTCCCTGTTCCATTATCTGGGTATCCTGAGAAACTGCACTTGACATGCAGGGATCCTTTGCTGGACTGCTAATCTGGCTGCCATCAGCATGTGCTGCTTTTGGAAGTATTCTGCTTTTTGTTTCTCCTCATGATTCCACAGTTGTACATGAGCATTCCTTCAACCCTATGAGGAGCAAGTAATGCAAGTAAAGAAGCACCATCCTGGTGATCAAAAAAAGAGATTTTGACTCACTTGTTAAATGTCTGTTTCTAGGAAGTCACCAAAACTTGATACAATTAGTTTTCAGGGTTGATTTTCAGTGTTGATTTTGTCGTGATTTTGTGTAGATTTCACTGTGGAAACATCTTGATGAAAGGCTGTAAAACACACAGACCTCAGGCATGAGACAGGCTGAAGATGGAACTCACCTGTATTTAGCCATCAAAACCTGATGCTAATATTACAGCAACATGGTGGTTTCTGTGGCTTGAAAACACTGTTCCTGTCACACTATTGCCGCAGTACAGCCAGCCTGGGCTGGACAAAGTGAATCTGACCATAACACAAATCCAGTTTGGCTGGCCTGGTTCATACCTGAACATGTCCCTGGATAAGTTACAGGGGACCCTTGGCCAGCCCCATTCAAGCTGAGAAGTGAGCCAGAGATCACTGGCCAGAGATCTGGGTGGAGAGAGATCCCACCCAATAGGTATCTAAGCCTGGGAGTTTTGAATTGAGTATGAAAGTGAGCTCTGCACAATAAACAAGGGTGTTCTGTTTTATGAGCATCTGGTTCACAAGTGGTGGATTTTCATCTCCCCACTGTTATAAACGAAATTAGAATTTTGACAACTAGGTCCCTTATGTTAATGGCAGTTTAATTAAAAATGAATACAGTTTAGTAAATTGTATAGTAATTTGGTACACAAGAATACAGTTTAGTAAAATAATACAATTTAATAAAAAAAATACAATTTATATATATATAATTTGCCAGTAATTAAGTATGATTAAAGCATAAGCAAAACCGACTGGGATACGAGGAGGGCTTGTTACCCCACCTCATGTACAAAACCGACCAGGGTACAGAGGCTTCCCACCCTGCCTCACATACAAAACAAAGCACTTCAAGCTAAACTTATATACTGTATGCTTATACATATTCATTAATGTTTTCTGTAAGTTTCCTCCTCTTTCCGATTTTTCTGACTTTACATCACTTTTCTTCACAGCGCATGCCTCACTTGTTGGTAGGGGGTCTTCAGTCTTCTTTTGGTGGTCTTTTGGCAAAGGCTTCTCCTCTTCCTCGTTGTCCTTTGGATAACCTTACAGGTTTGCACGTGCGTACTAAGCATTGTGTTATGTTAGTCTACTAATTAGTCTTATATTTACTGATTTTTAGGCCCAATGCCTAAAGTTGTTCTAATTTTGTCCATCGCAAGGCCGTTTTGATCTTGGGACGTCACTTATCTTCCAAACTACATCCTGCACCTCGATTTTGACATGTAACATCTGTAAAGGAGTACATCTGCCTTGTAACACTGATTCTTTTGATGGCTTCTAATAATATCTTTAATAACAGTTACAATTTAGTTAGCACGAATCAATTCCATTTATTACACCACCCATGACCGGAACGATACACATGGAGCCCGGGCTGAGGACAGAGTCTTTCCCACGAGCAGAGTGAGGGGGGAGACAGGGACTGAGCAAGAGCCTGAACAAAATATTGAAAAGGTGGAAAAAAGAGGCAAGGAGTGTGAGCTGCCCCCCGCCCAGGGAAGCAAAGATTTAGTTTCAGAGAAGCATTGTTAAAATGAGAGGCGTGGCTTTAAAGCCCAGGAAGAGTAACTTCCATCCCTCTGCCTCGGGGGATGTGCCCGGTGAGCCCAGGAAGAGTCGTCCCTCCCCGGACCCTCGTGGGGTGTCAGCCCAGGGTGCTCTGATCAGTTCCGTGCCCCGGGGGTTTCTCCCTTGCCGTGTCCTTGTTAGTTCCCGATCTTAAACTCCACCCTGGCCCTGCCCCATAAAACCCCCACCGTGCTTCTGTTCTGGGCTTTCTATCTCCGGATTTAAGCCGAGTTTGTTCCTGTGTTGAATAAAATTGTTTCCTGAGCTTAACCAAGCAGAAGCCCATCTTGTTGAGTCACATGTTGGTCACCAGAATCCACAACATCCCTGGACTTGATCCTGCACCTGCAAAATGAAGCAAAGGAGAGCCCGATCTAGAGCGAAAAGCTGGAAAAAACAGGTGAGGAGAGCCTGATCTACAGTGAAAAGCTGAAACGAGGCGTGCAGAAAAAGCCGTCTAAAAGACACAGCGCCGAGAGCTGTTTGCGGTGAAAAAATAACTCAAAAACTGGAATATTTCTTGACTTACTCTTAAAAATAGAAGAAAATACTCATCAGAGCTACGGGAGCCTGGATATCAACTCAACCACCTCCAGTTTTGAAGGCATGGTCGCTTTTTTACAAGAATGGGACTTCGAATATGATAAAGATGCATTATTAGCTTTAATAACGTAGGGAAAAAAAACCCCACGGTTTGGACACAACCAAAGAGGATTCTCTTGATATAAATACCTGGGAATGAACTAGACAATTTATACTTCGGGCAGCCTCAAGGGGAGACGAAAACACTGTGAAAGTTTTAAAGCCATGTGTTGAGGGTTAGGTGGGAATTTTTACCCATTATGTGCTGGGAAACCTAACTACCGGTACTTAAGGGTGCTCACAAAGGACAAAGAGTAGCCGGGCCCAG
This sequence comes from Poecile atricapillus, assembly GCF_030490865.1. Classification (NCBI taxonomy): domain Eukaryota; kingdom Metazoa; phylum Chordata; class Aves; order Passeriformes; family Paridae; genus Poecile; species Poecile atricapillus. Next base: position 13,882,894 of record NC_081264.1, on the reverse strand, counting down.
GGTGGCGGGGAAGGGGGCAGAAAAAGGAGGGTGGGGACAGTTTTTGGCTGGCTTTTTCCTCGGCTTCGGGGAAGAAGGACGTTCGTGCGCTGGGTCGCGGAGCTGCTTCTTCTCCTTCTCCCCTCTTGGTTGGTGGCCTCGCACCTGCTGTCCTGCCAGGCATCGCCGTGGAGCTGCTGATACACCTCATCCACCAGCCCAGGATCTCAGCTCGTCCCTGCTGTTTCAGCCGACTGTTTCCTCGGAGCCCTGCAGGAGCACCGGGACTGACTGCCCGAGGGGTTTGTGAAAACAAAGCCTCTCCTCCATCCCGTCTCAGCCGAGAAAGCTGTCCCGGGGTCCCTGGTTCTGTTTTCTTGTTATTGCTGTAGTTATTGTTTGTTTGTTTACCTGGTTGTACTAGTAAAGAACTGTTATTCCTATCCCCAGATCTCTGCCTGAAAACCCCTTGATTTCAAAATGATAATAATTCGGAGGGAGGGGGTCTACATTCTTTCATCCCAAGGGAGGCTCCTGCTCTCCCTAGCAGACACCTGTCTTCTAGAACCAAGACACCATGGAGATTTAGTTTTGACTTAATGAGACAAATAAATACTGGTCTGCAAAACAAAAACAGAGCTCGGGAGGGGACGGGAGATGGGGACACACGTCTGAGCCCATGGGCACCACCGAACAGCTGCCCGGTGTGGCCGTGCCGCCCTGAGCGCTCCTCTCGCAGCGGGACCGCCGTGCAGCGAGCGGTTTGCTGCAGCCCCGCACGCCGGAGAGCACGGGCAGCGACCGGGCACAGCGAGCGGCCACAGCGAGCGGCCACAGCACAGCGGGCGGCCACAGCGGGCGAGCGGCCACAGCGAGCGAGCGGGCACACACAGCGAGCGGGCACAGCGAGCGGGCGGGCACAGCGAGCGAGCGGGCACAGCGAGCGAGCGGGCACACACAACGAGCGGGCACACACAGCGAGCGGGCACAGCGAGCGGGCACAGCGAGCGGGCGGGCACAGCGAGCGAGCGGGCACGCACAGCGAGCGGGCGGGCACACACAACGAGCGGGCACAGCGAGCGGGCACGCACAGCGAGCGAGCGGGCACAGCGAGCGGCCCCACAGCGAGCGAGCGGGCACAGCGAGCGGCCCCACAGCGAGCGAGCGGCCACAGCGAGCGGCCACACACAGCGAGCGGCCACAGCGAGCGAGCGAGCGGCGCCACAGCGGGCGGACACAGCACAGCGGGCGGCACCGAGCTGAACTGCCCCCGCCACGGGGCTGGACCCCGAGCAGCACCGACAGCTGGGGGAACCATAACCAACCGTGACCAGCAGCTGCCCCGACCTGCAGTGCAGCGCCACATCTCCCTGCAGCTGCACGGAGCTGCTGCCCCAGCTGGCGGAACGCCGCCCTTTCAGCCCCGCAGTTCGCGGCCACGCCGCAGCCCCCGCCATGTCGGGGACCTCCCGTCAGCCATTGCGGCCGGCCCCGCCCCTCGGCACCATGGAAACACCCGCGCCGCCCCTGCCCGGAGCTGATTGGCTCAGCCCAGAAGCCACGCCCACAGCCCCACCCCTCTGCTCACGCCTCCTGCCGCCACTGCGGGGGCGTGGCCCGAGGTGACGTCACACGGAGGCGTGCCCGGGCTCGTACCCGGAAATGCACCGGAAGCAGGAAGCAGCGTCCCGGCCCCGCGCTGCCGCAGCTCCCGTGCGGCTGCAGCCGGGGCTCCCACAGCCCCAGGGCGCCACATCGGAGATGGAAACACGAGATCCCTATGGAGGGAAACCACGTCTTCACGCTGCTACCAGCCCCAGAGAAAAAACCCCTACAACCCTGCTGACACCAGCTCAAGCTCCATCACCACTCCTGTCAAACACCCCCCTAACACATGTTCAGTCTACGAGCCCTAATGGAAAATGCAGACATGTCTACTCCAACAGGTATTCAAGCTTGAAACAAAAACTTTTTTATATATATGAATGAGAACTTTTGATCTGTATTACAGTGTTTATTATAATTGTTAAATTGTATCCTACAAGAACTATTAATCAGAGGATATAACAGTGGTCCCTTAAAAAGAACTAGACACCCTAAAATCATTAGTACAAGAACAGCTGACTCAAGGACACATAGAGACATCTATAAGCCCTTGGAAAACCCCGGTATTTGTCATAAAAAAGAAATCTGGTGAATGGAGGTTTCTCCATGACCTAAGGAAAATCAATTCTGTGATGGAGAGCATGGGCACATTGCAAACTAATATGCCATCTCCTACCATGATACCTATCTCCTAGGACATTCTGATTGTGGACTTAAGACCCAAACAATTAACCACAGAGGCAAAAGCTGCTCTCAAAACAGTAGAGCAAGCTATCTCAAACAGACAAGTCCACCAGATATACCCAGAGGTGTGTACCACTGTAAATCATCACCCTACTTGTATTATAAGGCAGTGGAATACTCACTAGCCTGATCCTCTGCACATCCTGGAGAAGATATTTTTACATCATCAACCAAAAAAAGTAGCACACCACACTGGTATTCCCTAATTAACAACGGACAAATCATCATGGAAAGAACACACGGCACTTTAAAACATGTTCTCAAGAAACAAAACGGAGGACTGTCTGGTGAGACCCCACAGAGCAAGGTACCTAAGGCTATTTATACACTAAATCATTTAACAGTATCAGAAAAGTCCCAGAACCCAGTCATTTCAAATCACTTTCTATCACTACAACCATCTGGAGATGAACAGTTGCTTAAGGCCAAGGTAATGGTGAAAGATCTCATTAATGAGTGGGGAGGCCTGTGGAACATCACCCGGGGATGGGGATGTGGCTGTGTTTCCATGGCATTTCGGAATACCCAGGAACACATTGGGTACCTGCCAGATGTGTCTGTCCTGCCTAGGACCACAAGCTGCACCCTCCTGATGGCCCCTCAACAGACATGCTGGAGCAGAATGAAGAGTAATCAGAATAACCTATTCATGTATCTCATGAAAATCTGGGACTCTTGAAAAGACAGTTCATTCGAAAATTCTATTTGTTTACAAATTGTTTTTCTATTAAATTAGTTTTTTCTCACAGTTCTAAAGGTTGAATTTTTTGTTTTTTGTTTGTAGAGTCAAGGTATAATCCCAGTTCTAAATGATTTCTTGTTGTTTAGTGTTAAGTTGTAACTATAAGTAGTTAGCCTGTGGCATGTTAGCTTGAAGGATTGTGATCTCACCTGCCAGCTCCTGGGAGTGGGTGCTGCAAACTCCATTTAGTACATGAAACACATTGCTAGCTGAGGGGAACTAGATCTGTCAAATTAAGTGGAAAATCTCATTCAAATTAAATCCAAGCAGTCTCCTGTCACCCTGTCTGCAATGGGCCCCTGCAGATAGGATAACAGAGAGCATTTTACATTTTTTAATTTAACCAAAGAGGGTGAATTATCACAGTATTGCCGCAGTACAGCTGGCCTGGACTGGACAAAGTGAATCTGACCATAACACAAATCCAGTTTGGCTGGCCTGGTTCATACCTGAACATGTCCCTGGATAAGTTACAGGGGACCCTTGGCCAGCCCCATTCAAGCTGAGAAGTGAGCCAGAGATCACTGGCCAGAGATCTGGGTGGAGAGAGATCCCACCCAATAGCTATCTAAGCCTGGGAGTTTTGAATTGAGTATGAAAGTGAGCTCTGCACAATAAACAAGGCTGTTCTGTTTTATGAGCATCTGGTTCACAAGTGGTGGATTTTCATCTCCCCACACGCTACCCGAATGATACATTCAATTTCTGTAAACATTACAGGGGAGACAGAAGGTGGAGAAAAGGTGTTTGCTGCCAAGAAAAGCCTTTGCTGAGGAAAGGTTCATGGATAAAAGGGTCCAGTGTCAGGAGTTTCCAGCTGATCAGCACCACTCCAGTTGTGGGGTCTGGTGAATGGGGAATCACTCTGAGTATGATAAGCTTTCACACAAATAGGTGGGAGCCTTCTCTTTGGGCTAGTCTTCTCATGACCTGCAATGGGATACCCTTAGGCCTGAGAGATACAGTTTTATCCTGAGAGCCATGTGAAGGGACTCTCTGAGGGTTGTCATGGTCTGTAGGTCCTACTGCATCCCTAAAACTCTGCATGTTCCACAGGTAGAGCAGCAGTTTCTGGGAGTGCGGTCCTAAGAGATGAGGCTGTGGGGGTACAACACATGAGGAGGCCTGACCTGTTCACAGCCCTGAGAGCTTCTGCTGCTGGCACCTCCGGGGAGGGAGGGCCGCTTCCATGTGTCACAGCCTTTTTACTGCTCCCCTTTGGCGCTGGGCCAGTGGCCCCTGTGTTCCCAACACCTGCTACGCTCAGCCTCCAGCTGAGGGATGGGAGAAAGGGTTACCCTTTGGGCTGGGATTGGCACCTGTCCCTGGACTGTCCCTGTCTGCCTACATTCTGTCATCCAGAAGTTTGTGCCTCTGATTTTCTATTCTAATCTGGGTGTAGGGACACCTTGGTGTCCTGGAACAGCTTTATCACCATCAGCTCTCAGCAGACCTTGTTAAAACATCCTTACATCACCTCACCCTTTACACGGTATGTGATTTACCCCCAGGAATTTCAGAGTGCAGGAACTGTGGTGAGTTCATTCTTGCCTGAAATTCTCCACAGAGCCAGAGTCTGGGTGGTAGGTGAGGCTGTCCTCTGGGAAGGATTCCAGAAATCATGGCTTTAATGAGCACAAGAGGAAATTGTTTAATTTTTTTGTCAGTTTAAGCCTAAGAAGTTAAATTGGTCTGTGTGAAATGAGCGTGATCCACCTCCACCTCTGCTGGGGAATCCAACACTGTCCCACTTGAGGTAGCACAACAGTCCCTGAGGCAAAGTAGTTTCCAGGCAGCCTGAAGCTGGTTGTTTTCCTGCTCAGGCAACAAGGACTAAGCTGTATCTAGTGAGATCTCTTCTGTCACCGACCCCTGCCAGAGCACAACGAACACAGCCTGGGAATGCCCTGTGGGGGCTTCATGTCTGTCCTGTAAGTTCACCTCCATGCAGGGTGTCCTGGTTCTGGCCAGGAGAGGGGCTATTTTTGCAGTAGCCAGGAGTGGCCATGTCCAGGACCCTGATGTTATTTTATACCACATCACATCATTGCTAGGGACAGGGGAAAGGGACCGTCTTCCAAGGGCTTCCTTCCAGTTGAGAAAACATCTGTTGTATCTATTAGCGGGGAGTTTTCCCATGTGAATAATTTCTTTTAACTTTCATTATTAGTATTGTTGCTGCTACTGTTCGTTTCTTATCTCCTTGCTGTTTCCAGTGAATTGCTCAACCTGGTATCTTTACCTTTTGTAGCTCCACCTGGAGAGGGGAGGGGCACATGGTTTTAGTGGAAATACTACCTTGGAGAATGCTATTTCTAACCATGACACAGCATCAGGAGAAATCAAAATGTACCAAAAGCCATGCCATGTTTAAAAAAGCCTCCAAAATTCAGTGTTTTAATCCAACCCTAAACTGCCTGTAAATCAGCCTGACACAGGTGGGCATGCAATCAAGAGACACAAACAGGGATATGTGAACAAGGACAGGCAGTTGAGCTGAATTACAGATAAGAATCAGTAGAGGAAATCTGGCCAAGAATTAGAGAGGTAGGACAGACCTCAGAAAAAGGAAAAGTGACTGATGAATCATTAACAGAAACACCCCCAGGTAGTGGCTGTGTTATGGTGTCATTGTGAGGGCAGCAGAGGAGGAGAAGGACTGAGCAAGCCACAGCATGCACAGAGATTTTGATTTCTCAGTCTGGAAAATACCGTTACACAATGATGGGCAACACGTGCAAGTTGTGCATCCATTGTGGAAAATAATTTTAGGGGAAAGTAAATAATTTAATTAAATCTAAAGAAAAAAAATATTTTAACTGGCATAGGCATTCTTTTAACTTTCAGAAAGCATCATGTCCTTTTAGCAAGTGGTCTTTTTTATTGATCATCTATCAGCAGTCCTGGGTCACCAGGGGTTTGGCAAATGTGGTGTCCTTCTACAAAAAGGATGAAAAGGAGGATGTGGTGAACTCTAGGCCTGACCTTGGTGGCTGGTTTGGTGGAGTAGATAGATCATGCTGAGCGCATTGCTGATAACAAGGGAACAGCCCAGGAGGAAAGGGGTTCAAGCTAGGCTTTGAGCTCGGGAAGGAAAGGGGGGATGCTGCTTTTTCTCACACCAATATGCTCGCTTACACAACTGGCTCAGGCTAGTAAAGCACCCCCAGCCCTGGGAAAATAGTACATTCACACCATGGCCTGAGGGTTTTCATCTCTTCTGATGGGGCATAACTTGCTCAAGCACACTGATGTGAGAGGAGGCTTTTATGTCTTACAAGGTGGCATAAACCATCCAAGATCCTTGAAGTGCCCTAGACTCATTTCCGGGGCCTTCGATCAGAGGACTGTGCATGATCCACAGTGCTGCAACAATCCACTGTGTTGCACTAGACAGATGCCAGATAGAGAGTCCTCCAAAGGATCTTGGAGGTCTCCCTGGGAGGAGTCTGGGGCTGCTACCCATGACCACAGGGCAGTGTAAGAAGTGGGAGAAATCCTGGGTGGATCCTTGAAGAGAGAGTTCATTCCAAATGTGAAACAGTCACCTGAGGTTGCTTTTCTTGGAGGAGCCTTGAGCTGCTACTAGGTTCTCAGGGGGCTAAAGCAGCTGTGTAAAGCCTTCAGGAGATGCCTGGGAAGAGTCTTGGGTGGGTCCTTGAAGATGAAGGTCCCATAAAAAGAGAAGAATTACCTTGGATACCTTCCCTGGAGAAATCTGGGGCTGCTGTTTGGGAATTCAGGTGCTGAAATAAAAGACAGACTCCAGAAGATGTATGGGAGGTGCCTCGTGTGGAACCTAGAAGATGCAATTTCCAGAAAGAGAAAAATCTTCTTGGGCACCTTCCCTGGAGGAGTCTGGGGCTACTGCCTGGTATATCAAGTGCCTATGTTAGAGATGAAAAGACTGGGAGATTCCAGCAAATACATTTTTGTAATCAGCCCAGCTAAAGTCAGCTGAAAGCAGCCAAATCCAGGCAAATGCAGCTGAGCCCACTCCGGCCGAGCTCAGCTGAGCTGCTCCGCTCAAGTTGGTCGAGCAGCGCCCCCTGCAGACGGGGCAGCTCCTGCAGCCATCGGCACTGAGACCCCGGCCCCGCTGAGGGCCCCGGGAACCAGAGGGGAGTGACTGTGGGGGAAGCAGGCATCAGCTGCAGCAGGAGCACGGTGGTGTCACCCTGGGACAGCCTCCTGTGTGAGCCAGGTGATGGGAGGGGACAGAGGAGCAGAGTGTCCTGCAGAGCATCCCCCTGTCTGCCTCACACGGGGAGTGAGAGAACCCATCCCAGTAGAACCACAGTGCTGCTCCATCCTGCCTCCATGTCTGCTGAGCCCAGAGCCCTTCCCTCTTTTTGGGATCCTCCAAGGACTCCAAAGTTATTCCTTGGCCCTCAGTCAGCACTTTCCATAGAATCATGGAATATCCCAAGTTGGAAGGAACACACAAGACTCATCAAGTCCTACTTCTGGCCCTGTCCAAACAGCCCAACAATCCCACCCTGTGCAACTCTGAGTGTTGTCCAAATGCTCCTGGAGCTCTGGCAGCCATGAGGCTGTGCCCATTCCCTGGGGAGCCTGGGCAGTGCCAGCACCCTCTGGGGGAAGAAACATTCCTTGATCTCCAGCCTAACCCTCACCTGGCACAGCTTCGGCTGTTCCCTCAGGTCCTGTCTCTGTTCATGGAGAGATCAGTGCCTGCCCAAGACGAGCTGCAGCTCCCTTGGTGAAGTCTGAATAAACTAAGTGTCCTCAGCTGCCCCATGTATGACTTCACTTCTAGACCCTCCACCATCCTCACAGCCTTCATTGGATGCTCTTTAATAGATTTATAATCTTGTATTGAGATGCCCAAAAGCTCCTGGTGCCATGCCCACAAGGATGCCATGGCAGCAGTGGTTCCATGCCCATTGAGATGCCATGGCTGTGGTGGGCTCATGCCCTTTGGAATACTGTGCCCTCACTTCTGAGAGATCTGCTGCCTCCATGAGGAGCGGCGCACATGGAAGAGTATGATATGTCCTACAGCCCACCTGCCACTACTGCCAGCCCCAGGCTGTCAATAAACCCTGCCTAGGGCTGCTCACTGCAGTGAAATGGAGGGACATGGCTGTGTCCCCATCCTCCAGCCCCACACTATCACAGTGGGGACATATACATCCTCCAGCCATGGGCTGCTGGTCCTGCTGCAGGGATGTGTATAGGGTCTCAGGCCCCCCACCTCACTGGACAGACCCACTAAAACCTTAATGAGAGCTGACAAGTGCTTGGGCCAAGCCTGCCCAAGCACATTTGCACAGGGAAGTTACCCCATGCAGTCAGGACCTGCTGGCAGGTGTGGGCAGCACCTGTGGGCACTGCCTGCCTCAAGCTGGCAAGGGCTGGGCTGGGCTGAGGGTGGGATGAAGCCAGTGGTACCACAGCCACCAGTATGCCCCAGGCTATGGGTGGTACCACAGCCACTGGCACCCACAGCCCCTGCTTCCTCCCTCCCTAAAAACTACACCTACTTTCTACCACCCATTTATTTACAGAAACTGAAAATTAAACCACACATTGGGCCAACACAGACCTGTGGAGCCCACCTCCAGCTACTGGATAGCCCCAAGTCCCCCACCAGGCAGCCAGGGGAAAAGACAACCCAGTCCCAAGCATGGCTCTCCCTCCCTTCCCTCACTGCAGGAGGGGTGTGCAGTGTCTCTGTGGTCCATCCCTTGGCCAAGGGGGTCCAGTACTACTCTCCACGGATGTGAGAGCATGGAGTAGGCAGAAAGAGCAGCCCAGCCCTCACTGCTGCAGCTAGAGGTTGGTGTGCAGCAGCCACTCAATGGTTTCCAGCAGGTAGGCCATGCCATAGTGCTGGGCGATGTTCTGGAAGACACTGACATGGTCCATGAAGGCCTGGGGAGAAAAGAACAGGGGGGGAAGAAGGCTGCCCAGGAACCTAGGCAGCCATGGGCTCTGATGGAGTGGCTGGGCAGGGCTTCCCAGAGGACAGTTTAGCAGGTGCCAGGGCATGTGTAGTTAGAGCAGAGGAGACACAGGGCCCCTCACTGAGCTGCTGGGCTGGGGCTGGACTGGGCAGGTGTTGAAGTACCTGGGAGGAGATGGTGAGGGTGAAGTCTCCAGCACAGCTGCAGTACACAGGCATGTGTGTCTCCTTCACACCATGACACTTTTTGCACACCTGGAGGCCAAGGAGGTTTAGGTGGGTCAGAAGATGAGGCCAAGCTCCTCTGCCAGTGGCAAAGTGAATGTGTCCAGGCTCAGACAACTGCAGGAATGGGCAGAGCTGGGGACCTCTGTGCTTACCAGGTCCTGAAGCACGAAAGCCATCAGCTTCTTCTGCAGGGCTTCCACCAGCGCTGTCTCGATGGCATCAGTATCGTACTGCACATGGCAATTGGGGCAGAGCCAGCCAGGCAGCACCAGCCTGTCCTAGGAGCAAAGAGAAGGAGGTGAGCACCACAAGTCTCATGCACTGGGAACTGTAGAACTTGTTTCTGGAGAGGACAGAACATAAGCCAAAGCTCAAGCACACTCAGATCCATCTGAAAAATTTGCTTTAGGTGAGGATGATCACGGGCAGCACACAGAGCTGCAAAACAAAGGGAAGATAAAGAGATAAAGTAGGTAAGATGATCAGCTGGCCTCCAGCACTGCTGTACTGGGACCTCTATTATCCCTAGGAGAGAGGCTGCACCTGGGAAAGGGCAGGGTCCTTGCACAGGTCCAGATCCCTGCAGAAGTTGCAGTTCCTGCAGATGACTTCAGGAAGCACATAGGAGCGGCAAGGGTCCCGAAACTGGGCAGCTTCTGAGAACTCGCCCACTTCAATAAGGCGCAGCAGGTCCCGGCGTAGTTTGTTCACCTGGTTGGTTATGTTGGCATCCAGGGAGAGGACCTGCAAGGATAAAAGCCAGGTGAGCCTAACAGCAGAAACTGTTCTCAGCAGGACAGCTCAGATCCTTGTGACCCTTATATGGATTCAGGGAACAGTAAATTAGTTGTAGATCCCTCCTGGGAAAAGCTGCAGCAATGGACAAGGACCAGAATTTCAGTTCAGACCCAATCCTTCAGCCAAGGGGCCTGGCCCACCCCCACTGACCTTGCAAACGTATTTGATGAACTCCAGAGCTGGGTTGTTGAGTGGGAGGTAGGAACCAGGCAGGACTGGGAACATGTCTGAGGGCTCTGTGGCATTCTGGGAACCAGCCATCTTCTTCTGGATCTTCTGGGTGACAGTGAAGAAGCTTTGAGTGAGCTCATTGGCCACGTAATCTTGTGAGAAGGTGATCATGCCTAGAGGGGTGAAGCAGAGAGTGAACTGTTGATAGCACATCAGGTAAACAAGGTGGGTGGCTCTCTGCCTGCAGCAGAGCTGCCCTGGGGGTTGACACTCACCAGACATGGCCCTCAGGTCCCCCAGAGTCTCCTGGGACACCTGGCTGGTGCTCCTCCTCTTGATGGGGGTACTCCCAGGGGTGTTACACCGCAGTTCCTCCTTCATGTTGTGGTACACAGCTACGATGTACGCTGGGAAGACATAGGCAAGGCTCCAGCTCCTACTCAGAGCTGGCACTGGGAGGGTACAATGACTTCAGCATCTTCCTGTACTGCTCACCTGATATGATCATCAAGAAGTAACTCTGGCAGGAGCCAGCCTGGGGCAGGAACTGCGCAATGTTCCAGCTGTTCTCCAGCAGCTCCTCCACATCTAGCTCCCCTTCCTCCTCCTCTTCTTCCCTCGCTTCCTCCTCTTCCTCGCTCTCCTCCTCCAATGCCTGCCTCTTGCTGGTGTCCTTCTGGGGGTCCCAGCAATGCCACAGCAGTCCCTCATGCCCAGCCAACACCTCCCTACTCTGCTCCCAAGGGACAGGGTACTTCCCATCTCTTACCTCTCCATAGTGGATGCGAGAATCCACTTTTCCCTTGATACCTCCATAATTTGCTGGGTCCATCCAGAGCAAAAACTCCCAGCAGCGGGAGAATGAGATGGTCAAAGAATGGAAGATCTCCTTGGAATGGATGCTGGAGGGAAGAAACTGCAGTCAGTCCCTGTGTCAGCATCATCTCTTTTCCATGGGACACTGTGGGGAGGTGGTGCTGGCCAGGAGAGAGGGGTGTCCCCTTTCCCACTGGACCCCTGCCAGGGATCCCAGGGGAAGTCATGCCCAAGGACACATGGTTCTCTATTCTTGTATCAAGGTGCCTATACCACAGCTGCGATGTGGACAGCCAGCCAGGGAACAAACTGCTGAGCATCTCAGGCTCTCCTGGAGATCTCTTCACAATTGAGTCCTATGAGTATTCTTGGAATACTGCCTATAGAGGACAGCCAGGTACAGATCAGAACTCCAGGCATGACAGCAAGAGAACTGGGAAGCCTTGTCCCTTCAGTAGCTTTGCCAAAAAAAGTAATAAATTCAGTTCTGAGGTGCATCAGAAGGCAAAAAGTCAGCATCCTCCTCCCTGGCCTTGAGCCCTACCCCAGCCCCACCACCCAGGAGCCTCATCTCCAGGTGCACCCCACCTGTTGATGATGTACTCCATGTAGCTGATGGCATCCTCAATGCGCCGCTTCTTGGTGCACAGGATGATGCGGTTGAAGTTGGCATAGACCACAGAGGAGCCCAGACGCTTGAACTCGGCCACCAGCCTGCAGCAGGGCACAGGGTGGGGTCAGTGGATGGGAAAAGCAATGCCCAAGGGGAAAATGTGACCCAAAGAGGATGTGTTGATCCATCAGCCTGCAGTCAACATGCAGCAACACTGGGCAAGGGAAGTCACACAAAGAGGATGGATGGGAGGTCCATCCTACTGCCCACCTTTCTAGAGGATCACTGTGGATGCCAGCACCCTGGTCACTAACATCACACCTCTCCATTCCCCCATCCACCAGCCTGGCACACTTCAGACCTCACTTACTGCAGGAAAAGCTTCTTCATCATGTTGTGGAGCGTGCGGTGCAGTGCCGGGTCATAGAGCAGGGAGGAAGGAGAGTGAAGCCAGCGGTAAAAGTGAATGACCTGGTTGTCTGCATAGACGTTGTGGTACTGTGTAATCTCCTTCACCCAGCTCACCACCATGCTCTTCAGAATCCTGCCAGGAAGCAGAGACCAGCATCACCCCACCTGACACCAGCAACCCTTTCCCCCTCCCTTATGGACACATTAGAGGATTTAGAGTAGGAACTCCCTTGTTCAGCCCTCAGCACATGAGCCACAAGGTAAATATGTGCCTGTATAACCTGGTGGAGCATGAACAAAGGAGAAAGCAATATCCCCACACATCTGCTGACTGAGGCACCAGGCAGCTCTGATGATCTTCCAGTGTGTTGGAGAAGATGCTTGCCATGCACTTGAGGCCTGGATTTATACTTAGAGCACTCTACAAGCCCTACTGCTGGGGAAAGGCTAAAGCCAAGAGGGAATGAAGCAGGACCCTGAGGGTACCTGCCAGGATGGCGACCACCCACTCTACCTCCTGCTGTTTCTCAAGCCACACCTGAAAGTGTTGGAGCAGAGGGCAGTCTCATCATAGCTGGCTGGGATGTTGGCAGCTTGGTTCCCTGTCACCATGTCCTCCAAGGATGCCTGCTGAATCACATCGAAGCTAATGCTCATGCTGGAGCCTCCTTCCATGTCATTCACGTGGTGGGACTGCAACACTGTGTTCACAGCCAGGCTCTGGATGTCCAGCTCCAGACACACTAAGAGCAGATACAACTGTCAGCAGAGATGCAGGGAAAGGACCAGGAACACCCTCCCTGCTGCTGCCAGAAGTGCTTTTCACAGGTACAAGGTGATCTGTAGGTGGTGCTGCACTCAAGAGAGCAAATTCTTTCATAAGCATGACTGGACGTTCAGAAGTGCTTTTCATGAAGGGAGTCTTTCAGGACAAGGCTTGGACCTACTGACCCTTTGGGGACCACCAGTTTTCCTGGAAGCTGCAACAGTGGACCTCAGAAGAACTCATTACACTCAAGCTGCCTAAGAGACACCTGTCCCAGTGGCACCAGTGATGACCAAGTGAGTTGTCCTTGGGCAACATTGCAGGTAGTCTGCCAAGTGCTACTGTCCTTGGTCACTGGTAAAGAATCCCTATTTTGATGCTCACACATGTTACAGGTGAACCTTCCCTGCTCCAGGACACGCCCCTAACATCCACCTTGCCCACATCAATGAAACCCAAAAGCTGCTAGTTGCAACTGTCACCACAGAGACTCTTGGGGGACTGCATCCACCCCTCTTGCAGGACTCACAGAGCAGGATACAGCTCTGCCCCATTCAGTGCTACCACCCTCCTCCCTCTTCACCTGTGGAGTAGCAGCCAGGATTGTTGATCTCAACTGAGGCCCTCTCATCAAACTCCATGACCAGGCGGTTGTCATCGGCCTCCTTCCCCCCCAGGTCAGGTCGGGCTGTAGGGGACAGCCACAACAGGTGGTTGTGACGACGAAGGTGGCGTGAGAAGAATAGGTCAGAGCCAAAGGTGGAGATGTCATCAGGGAGGTTCCCAATGGGGATGTGGTAGTACCTGAGGCACAGAGACATCAGTGGTCATTGGTGTGAGCATGGGTGCAGGGAAAACAGGGACCCTGACCATACCCTCAAGGGATGAGGCAGCTCTTGTGGTCCCACTGAGGGCATGGCAGCCTCAGGGGTCATGGCCACCCTGGGTACCTGCTCATCTCAAAAGCCTGGGAGAGGCAGGTGTCCAGGTTGAGGTAGTGGCGAATCATGCGGCGGGCAGCATGGCGCTGCCAGTCCAGGACTGAGTAACTGATGTCATCTACCAGCCGGATGGGGACCAAGGGGAACTCCTCAATGATGGGGATCCCACTTGCCAGCTGTTTCAGGTCCCAGTTGGACTGCACAGCCAGCAACGTGGGGCCCCGGCGCTCGTCCTGCACCAAGGAGAAAGGCACATATCCTGGTCCACCTCTCACCTGCTCAGCCGGAAGCTGGTGGTGTCAGGTGCCTCATGCCCACAACAGGTCCCCACAGTCCTGGGACAGCACACCCCAGCATTCCCGAAGCACCCACCCACCTCCAACACCACCAACTCTCCAGCTGAGTGTAGGGACGAAGCAAGATCCTGAGGTGGCCTTGCCACCTTTCACTGCCCCAGGTAAGCCCCCGACAAGCAAAACAAGCATCCACTTCTTGATCTTGGGTCCAGCAGTTATGTGCAGTGTTCTTGGAACTAGTGCACCAGTGCCTTCCACAGCATCCTTCCCTTAGTCCCCATAGTCTTACTGAAACCTTCCCCCCAGCTCATCTCACCTTGTAGCCCAAGAGCAGCCGCTGGACCCCTTTGTAGATGGCCTTAGGGTCAGTCTCAGCACGCACCTCAAAGGTGTGTTTGTCCAGAGGCAACAGCTCCTTGCCCACCTTCTCTAGCAGAGCCTCGCGCTCCACCGAGAACAAGGTGGTGAGGTTTGGCATCTGGTTGCTGCGTACCTGGGTGCAAGAGGGACCACATCAGAGCAGGGAGATAGCAACCCTAGGATGTGCAGTGCCAGGGGCCCTGCCAAAACATGGCAGGGATGTGTGATGTATGGAGAAACCTCCTGCTGCCTGGCTCAACCAGGGAATGGTCCAGGGTGGAAGGGACCTTTAAAGGTTGTCTAGTCCAACCCCCTGCCATGGACAGGGACAATACATAATCTCAGAATTGCTTAGGTTGGAAAATATCTTTATGATCAAGTCTAGCTGTTCACCCAACACTCCCAAGGCCATCACTAAACCATGTCTCCAAATGCCACATCACATCTTTTAAATCCCTCCAGGTATGGTGACTTCACCACTGTCCTAGGCAGCTGTGTCAGGGCTTGACAACCCTCTTGGTGAAGTTTTTCTGAATATTCATCCTAAACCTCCCCTAGTGCTACCTGAGGTCATCTAGACCACATTGCTCCAGACCCCATCCAACCTGGCCTAGAACACTTCTGGGGATGGGGCAGCCACAGCTTTGCCAGCAAATCTGTGCCAGGGCCTCACCACCCTCACAGGGAACAATTTCCTCCCCATATCCCACCTAACCCTGCCCCCTGGCAGTGGGAAGCCTTTCCCCCTTGTTCTGTCACTCCATCCCTTGTCCAAAGGTCCTTTCCAGCTCTCTTTAGGCACTGGAAGGAGCTCTAAGGTCTCCCTAGAGCCTTCTCTTCTCCAGGCTGAACACCTCCAGCTCTCCCAGCCTGTCTCCAAAGCAGAAGTGCTCCAGCCTTCATCAGAGCATCTCTGTGGCCTCCTCTGAATTTGCTTTAGTAACTCCACGTCCTTCCTATCTTGCAAACCCCAGGGCTGGAGGCAGCTTTCCATGTGGGCTCTCACTCAAGCAAGGCAGAGGGGCAGAATCCCTCCCTTCCCCTGCTGCCCACACTGTGGAGATCAGTCCAGGACATGAGGGGTTTCTGGGCTGTCAGGGCACACGGCAAGGGCATGTCCAGCCATCAGCACCCCCAATTTCTCACTCTCCACAGCCCTCCTTACCTTGTCCAGCACGAAGACAGCAGCCTTGCGCTGTGAGGGGATGAAGAGGCCCAGGAGTGCCTTGCTGCCCTTGGAGCTGTGGTACAGGTAGATGTGGCGAATGCTTCCTGAGGACACAGAGCACAGAGCATCAGTAGTGCCCACAGGTGCCAGGTGCCTCAGGAATCCCTCTTCCAGGATGCCTTACCTGGCTCCAGGTAAGTGAACTGGGCCAGTGAGCACATCTCCAGGTGCTCAATGTTGAAGGTTTCAGCCTCTCGCCCTGCCAGGTGCCGAACAAGCTGCCTGCTGACCATGCACACGCAGCCCAGGTGGATCAGGGCACGGAAGAGCAGTGGCACCTGGAATGGTGGGAAGAGATGTGATGGAACAACTGCTACTAAGCTCTTCTTGGGGGTTGCAGACCTAGAATAACCTACATTAAAACCCACAGTTGGCACATATCTGAGGTACCTTGGCATGAATTTGGTATTATCAGCCTTGCTAAGGTATAGAATAGGTATCTCAAAATCCACATCTTCCTACCCAGATCCTACCATCAATGTATTTTGGAGGATGTGTGGAGCAATACACACAATCTTGCAAGCAAGCAAGAAGCAAAGCAATCTTGCTGCTCTGCAACTTGTGGTTTGTCACTATGAGGCAGGGGTTCCATTTGAACCTCCAGATAATTGGCATGGTAGGAGATTCACCACAGATCCATCCTGTTTTATTAACCCTGTAGCTGTCAAACCCACTGCTGCAGGAGACTCCTGAATGGCTTGCTGAGGAACCTGGTCCCAAACTAGTGAGAAGCAATAAACAATTCTTGCCTGACTGCTCTTCCCTTGTGCTTTAGTTGTAGAGGCCCCTCACATCTCTTCAGCAAGATAAAGCCTTCCCATCTAAATTCCATCCCTGAGGGCAAACTTTCCCTCTCTTGCATCTTTCTGTTACTCATTTTTCTATTATTCATCCTTCTGCTACTGCATTTTTTGGGATCATGACCAGAACTGCACTGCAGATGTTTAAAGATCAAGATGGATCTTTCTTTGCTCAGGTCAGTGTCCAACTGGGTTAATTGTGTCTCTGAAGATGGGAACTCCACAACCCCTTGGACAACCTGCTTAACAATATTTGCAGAAGTTTTTTCTGATATTTACACAGAATTTCCATGTTTTAGGTTGTGTCCACTGCCTCCCTTTCCTGGGCACCAGAGCAGAGCCTGGCTCCTCTTCTCCACTCTTCCCATCAAGCAGGTCCCCTGAGCTCTTCTGGGCTGCACAGTCCAACTCATTCAACCTCCCCATAGATGACAGATGCTGCTACCCCATGACTATTAAAATTCCTTCATATCTTTGAAACTTCTCCATGCCCTTTGTTTTACTTCAGCTGCTCATTTTAATTTCACCTTAACTTCTTGATTTTTCCTGTTACCACTTATTAAACACTACTAGAGTGGAGGGGACTCAGGTTTTCCTAGAGGAAGGTCTGTAGATATAAAGAATTTAGGTACATGCCAGTCACTCTGGACAAGTAATCTGAAGTAAGTTTTGGGTGCTGCTTACTAAACCTCAGTACAGTTTGGTAGGCACCATTTTCAACTGCTGATGGCATATATGGTTCAACCTTTTACATCACCACAGGATTTCATAGCCTCCACATAATCATTAAGAGTTGCGCCTTGCCTTGAGAGACCTTTCTTCAAATTTTTCAAAAGCAGAAACTTAAGGCAAATACAAGTTTTCTTTAACTCTGTCCCACTGGAATGCTTCACAGGTTATACCAGTAACTTCAGTAACAAAAGTCTTCTAACTCTGTGATAAACTTTTTGCCCTTGCAGCCTCCTGCCCCTCAGAAAGCATTTCATAGCCAGTGGTACCTCTGCTCACAGCAAAGCTTGTCCTGCTCAGGACTTTTCATCCATAATAATCCTACAGTGCATTTCAATATCAAATTCACCTGCCTTTATTCTTTCTTTAACTCCACTCTTTCAATGGTGTGATCTATTCTGCCACATACATACAGGCGAGGTCTTTTCTCTACAATATCTTCTTTGTTAAATTCCTGTCATCAGGTTTTGATCTGCTGGACAAATGAGTATCCTCACTGGAAGCAAGCATCCCACCTACATTTTCAGAAAGGTTCCCACTTTCATTTTCAACATTGGCAAAATGAATTTTAGCCTCATTGCTTTCTATAGAATTTCATTTAGGTTGTTCTTGCTCTTGCTGAACCTTCAAGTTATATACTATTTTTTTCTAAAGCTTTTACAACCTTGCTTTAGAGGACATGGCACTCAAGACACTCAGACCTATGTATCACTCTACATAGGTCGGGTTTTCCCCCAGCTTTACTCCAAATGCCCCTTCTCTTTCCTGGTTCCAATACCAGCAGGCTGGCTCTGGATTAGTTTAGAAGAAGCCATCCATTTCTTTCCCCAAAGTTTTCTAACTCCAAATAAACTGAAGCCCCTTCCCTGACACACTGTAACCCATGTGCTGATACTAAGCATTTATGTCCATATGAGCATAACTCCCAGTTTCCTGGACAATGTTGAGGGTCTTGGATTTTTGGTGTCTCACCACTGGAATTTAGACTAAAAAGCTACTGCTCAGCAACCCTTAAAGATGAGCACCTGGAGGAGTTACCTGTGTCTCATACACTCCCTCGATGTCTGGAGCAGAGAGGTCTGCGTTGATTTCATTGATGTGCTCTTGGTACATGTCTTCAGGAACAGAGTATTCATACAAGTTGTAAACTAAGTTTGAGCGGGGCAGGATCCTGTTTACCTGGCAAGGTAAGGGACAAGATTATTGGGACACATCCCACCACATGGCAGCACTGCCAGGAGCGAGGCTCTGAGCCAGGCCAGCTTCTGGTGCTCTCTCCTAAGGAAATCAGTAGGTTATGGTCATGCATGTTACGAATTCCTGAAACAGAGAACTTGATTTCCAGGCAAGCTGGGATTAGCAGAGGACTAGGGCCTGGATGAGAGATATCCATGGGGTAGGAGAATGAGGTGTTGCATGGCAGATGCTGGTAACTCCTGCTTACAGGGGAGGTGAAGTGCCTTATCTCAGTGCAAGCAGCTGTTTCCCCTTCCAGAAGGGGCAGGTGCTCACCTTCCTGTAGGCTGCTCCCTCCTCAGGCTTTGGGACACGCTGGTTGACATAGAAAACACGGGGGATGCTCAGCTTGATGCAGTGCAGGTCACTTCCTATCACTGCCCACAGCCGGAAGAGCCCAGGCTGGCTGGTCTCAGCGATCTGTAGGACACAAGGCACAAGGGCAGCATTAGCAGGAGATCCAACATGCCATCAGTGCTTACATCTACACTGCAGAGCGCACTGGGGATCTACATGGTCAGCTGGTGGCTAAAAACAAAGCAGGGAGCTTAGAGAATCATCACTTTCATTGCTGGAGTCTCTGTGTCCTGCTACTGTTCCAGAGTACCATGAAGAAAACTCTGCCATAGGCTGGCCAACCAACTGCAGGGAATGTCATTCAAATAATTCTGAAGTCCTGGACCTACAGCTCTGAGACTTTTCTGGAGGATGAAGTGGGTGATAGGGGCTGGGTTTAGGTGGCTACATGTAACAAAAGTTTGTAAAAACACCTCTGGATGTTTGGATCAAACTTGGATGACACCACCCCACCTCTTTACTTGTACACTATCTGCTTCTAGGCACCACTGGAACCCTGTGTCCAGTGCTGGGCTCCTCAACACAGGACATGGACATACTGAATTGAATGAAGGTCCACAAGGAGGAAGAAGGGATTGAAGCATCTTTCATATTAGGAAAGGCTGGTAGAACTGGGACTGTTCATCCCAGAGCAGATAAAGCTCAGAGGGATCTCCTCCACAGGTATATACTCCAAGGGAAGTGTAGAGAGGACAGAACCTGGCTCTTCCCAGTGATGCCCTGCTGGAATCCAAAATAAAAGCCTCTCTGAGCTCCTCAGAGAGAGAGAAAAGAATTAAAATATATAGAACCATAGATATAAAGTAAAAGTGTAAGTTTTAGTTTTAAGTAGGTAAAAATATAGCTTAAGTGCCCTAAGAGTCTGTGTTAGCTAGTGAAAAACCTTATTACCCAGTTTGAAGTTCAGTGACAATACCCCTCACAGATTCAACTTAGCCCTAGACATAATGAAGGTATAGTTTGCATTCTTGGATAAGGACAGGATTAGTCACGTGGACAGATGGTACCCTATACATGGGATTCAGGTGGCAGGAGCATTGCTTTCGCATGTTGGAGTTGAGTTTGGATTGGTGTAGAAAGTATTGTTTCAGAAGCGTGTTTTTAGCTGATCGGATGATTTATGAATCTAATCCCCTCTACTGGGGACCGGAAAAACACATCCAAAGAACAGCAGCACCATCACCATCACCAGCTGCTTTTGCAGCCCAGGACAACAGAACTCCACGCCGAGAAGCTGCTACTCAAAACATCAGGACATTATACCAGACAGCTGCTGCTCAGAACTCAGGACTTTATGCCAAAGCTTTAGTAAGGACTGTAACTTTCTAAACTCTTTGCCTTTGGGACTGATGCTTTTATACAATAAATACCTTTCTAGCAACCATCAACTGCTTGTGTCTTTTTGAGACATGGAAATATTCCTGGAATCCCCGTTGAAGCATCGACAGTGTCCAGTGGCAGGACCAGACATCACAGGCACAAAATAGAATACAGGAGGATCCCTCTGCATGTCAGAAACTTTTTCCCTGCAAAGGTGAACCTGGTCCAGGTTGCCTGCAGAAGGTGAACGCTCTCCATCCTTGGAGATATTCCAGGATGTGGTCCTGGGACCCCAGCTCTGGGTGGCCCCGACTGAACAGGATATGGGACCAGAGCCTCAGCTGATGTTTCTGCAATTCTGTGACTGTCCAGTGCTGCCCACGGGCTGAACTACAGCTGCCCCACCAGCAGATCTACCCATGTATCCAAGAGTCACCAAGAATGACTCTGTAGGCACCTGTTTCCATCCAGACATGTGTAAGTCTGAGGCTCAGCAGCCTTTCCTGGGCTCCCCAGGGCTAACACTTACATGGGGTAGGTCAGAGTTCCTGAACTTCACCATTTGACTACAGAGTGTAAATGTGAGGCTGTGTGCCCCAGGCTGCTGTGAGGCAGGTCCCCTCCCCAGTACCTGCACGACCTGCCAGGGCAAGTCCAGGATGCTGCGCGCTGTCCGGCGCAGGTAACTGCTCAGCCCTTTGGAGGGGGCATCACGAACCACTCCACCACCTGCCACCACCCCCCCATCCTCCAGCCGCCTCCTCTTCCGCCGCTCCTGCCGCTGCCGAGCCTGCAGCTCCCACTTCTTCTGGTGGAAGCGCAGCCAGACCAAATGCTCTTCCTAAGTGGGTTGAAACAAGCATAAAATCAGCAAAGGTTTCCCAGCCCCACAACATCACACCATATAGCCTAGCCTTCCAGCCCTCGGTCCCAGATCATGTTCTTGCTCCAGCTGTGAAGCCACCACCCCCCTTTTCTCTATCAGTGGTTGCTTTTCTGTCTCCTGATTATATTTCTCCTTGTATCCCAGAGCCATGTGTGTGCAGTGTTTTGGAAACCCACAGCTTGCTCCTGGAAGCACCCAAGCTGCTTGATTGGATGAGTCCTGGGGCATCCCCTGCACAATCTGCTTTACCTACCTTGGTGGTGCCAAAAGGTGGAGGTGGGCCCAGGATCTCCCGCCAGGACTGGGACAGCTCCAGGTCCTGGGACAGCTGCTGGCTTTCCTCTGCTGCAGGAATACGCTTCCGCTTATTTGTAATGGGAACCAGTGGCTGAGGGATCTTGACAGCCCCAAAATCCTCTATGTCACCCACCTGTGAGCTGGGTGTCCCCTCCACAGGCCGACTGGCAAGAACCTGAGAGAGCAAGGAGAGCAGAAGGATGGGGACTGCAAGAGAATAGCTCCACTGGGACTGCCAGCACCTTCCCCTCACCCTCTTTACCTGTTTTTTGCCTTCTGAAACAAAGAGCTCATTGATTTTTTTCTGTTTGTACACATCATTCTTCTCCAGGAGTTTCTTGTGAAGCCAGTCTGGGTGTCGGACCCGTGGCACTGGGTTCTTTACCTGCAGAGTAGCTCCAAATCACATCCAAGTCCCCCGTACAAATCCTTCCTCCTGTCCACCCCTCCACTGCCCTGTACCTGCTGCAGGGCAGCTGGAATGGTGATGATTTTCTGGATGGTGCTGCCCAATCTCTCAATGTAGTAGTCCCAGTCCAGGATCTGCGAAGAGGCCAGAGCTTGGGCAGTGAAGAAAGACAAGCAGAAGGGTCTCCAGACACAGGACAAAGCATTCCAGTAGGACCCCCACCCCAGCCCCCTGCTTTGTGAGCACAGGAAGCCACTGCCCAGGTTATGTCTCCAAAAGGACAAGCCCCTGTCCCAGATGTGGGGTCATCTGCAGGGATGCCTCACTCACCGCACGGATGTTGAAGTCCTGCAGGGAGGGGCTCTTCAGCCATTTTCGGAGATAGTGCTTGCACACGCTGGGCTCAGCTTGGAAGATGGCAAGGGGGATGGCTCTGGGGGAGGCAGGGAATCAATGTCCTAGCACCCCACAATTTACTCACCCAGCCTGTGGAGATCCTTCAGGCTTCTCCTGAACTCTTGTGAGGCCACTGGGCTGTACGGTGTTACCCACTGCCCTGCTCAAGGCCTGTGCCAGATTCAGGTGATCACCTGGCCATGTATTCCAGCTCCCTCCCATCCTGCTACCTGCCCATCCCTTCTTGGTTTTTCCCACACTGCCAGAAGCACTGGCCCCTCCAGGTGGGGTTACCTCTCAGTGACTGGAGACCCTTCTGGTTTCTTGGAAATGATGAAGCGACAGCTCAGCCCTGCGTCCTTCACCATCTGGTCCCCCAAAAACTCTGCCAGGCGCTTAGCAGTGCTGATGGAGGTGGACTTCTGCTCCCCATAGTCCTCCAGTTTGCGTGACATGGATCGGTTCTCTGAGATGAGCTCAAACAGCTCTGAATCAGGCATGTTGGCAGCCTGAAAGATAGGGAAAAGCCCAAAGTTAGCAAGAACTAGTGATCAAACTTTCCTGTTGTCAGGAACAGAGAGCACCACAAACAGCTGATGTCTCTTTACAGGGAGCCTGGGAACTGCTTCCTGGCACATCTGCCAGTGGGATCTATAGAAAAGAGGGTGCGTGGGTTTCAGGCTGGCACCACTTTGTGCCATGGCTGGGCCGGGGCAGCACAGCTTTGTGTTGTGCATGCAAAGTTAGGCGCACCAAGAATCTGTCGTAAAACAGCATCACAAAACAAAGGACTGTACAGGACCAGAACTAAACATGTTTTGTCTCAAACATTCTGAGTATTGCTACAGGACAGGTGTGACTGGAGGGTCCCATGGAGGTGTGACAGTGCTTTGCCACTGAGCCGAATCCCTGCCATGCCCTAAGACTCATGCTCAGTCCTTTCTCTAACACACATCCAGGAGGGCTAGCTGTGCATGAAAGGAAGCAAATAGATTTTCCCCCCCCCTTTTCTTTTCCTCCTCTCTTTCTCTTCCACTTTTTTTGTCTCATTGTTTGCACCAGCTCTGAACCATCCGTGTAGTATGATCAAAGCAAGATCAACACAGACCTAAGGACTGGTGATATTCTTTGTTTTCTTCCCTTGCTTTGCCTAAGCAAAGAAGGGCTGTCATATTCTACTTCATACTTTGTATTGAACCCTGTTGCGGGAGTGGAGAGCTTGTGTAAAGGTGTGTTGTGGCTTGTTTGCCAGGACTTTTGAGTACTGGTGTTGTGGCTCATGTGCCAGCACCTTTGTGTGACGGTGCATTGCAGCTTGTTAGCAAGTACCTTTGAATATTGGTGGTCTACTGTGACTTGTGAGACAGTGCCTTTTGAGGTGCATGTGGTGGGAGCTGAGAACTTACTGAAGTGTTCTGTACAAAATTAAGGGCTCTTCCACTCTTGTGGAAGTCTCTTGTAAGAATTCGCTTGTTGACTAACACCTTTTGAGTTTAAGCAGTGGGCTGGTTGCTGGAATTACAGTGACTGTACAATAAAACATAAAAATTCCTGACACGTGACCGGTGTCTTTGTTCAATCATGAGAATTTATAAAGAACATCATGCCCCATGACCAGTAGGTCATGTCAAGGACCCAGTTGGACTCTCGTTCCCTTCCACCCCCTTGTCTTGTAGAATCACAGAATCATTCGGATTGAAAAGCCCTCTCATATCAAGTCAAACCACTCCCCCAGCAGTGCCAAAGCCACCACCAACCCATGTACCCAAGTGTCACATCCACACAGCTTTTAAATTCCTCCAGGGATATGGACTCCACCACTGCCATGGGCAGCCTGTGCCAGAGCTGGGCAATCCTTTTGGAGATGAAATTTTCTCTGTTAGTCAACCTAAACCTCCCCTGCTGCAATTTGAGGCCATTTCCTCCAATCCTGTCACTTGCTCCCTGGGAGAAGTGCCCAACTCCCACCTGGTTCCTCCCTATTGTCAGGGAGTTGTAGAGTAAGAATGTTCCCCCTGAACCTCCTTTCTCCAGGTTGAGCCCCCAGGTTGAGCTGCTCCTCATCAGACTTGCACTCCAGCCACTTCCCCTGCTCTTTTCCCTTCTCTGGACATGCTCCAGACCCTCAATGTCTTTCTTGTCATGAGGTGACAAAAACTGACCCTAGGTTTCAAGGTGCCTCACCAGTGTCCAGCACAGGAGGATGGTCACTGCCCTGGTACTGTTTGCCACGCTGTGGCTGGCACAGGCCAGGTGCCATTGCCCTTCTTGTCTACCTGGGCATGTGTTTAGCACTGTTGATCAGCATCCCCAGATCCTTTCCTGTCAGGTGCCTTTCCAGACCCTCTGTCCCCAGCATGGAGCATTCCATGGGGTTGTTGTGACCCCTGTGCAGGACCCGGGACTTGACCTTGTTGAACCTCACACCACTGGCTTTGGCTCATGGATCCAGCCTGTCCGATCCCTCTGCAGGGCTTCCTGCCTTCCAGTAGACCCACTCCCACCCAGCTCAGAGTCATCTGTGAAGCAACTGAGGGTGGAAGAGGTACAAGGGACCACTGACTCTGTGCAAGCCAAGTCCACCTTCCCACAGTGCCCGACCAGCTCAGACACTCCTTCCCATGTTCCACCTTGGACCGCAGATTTGTTGAGCTGTGCCTACCTTGCTGTAGAGCACATCCAGCCAGTAATCGGCCACCTTGGCCACGGAAGCGTAGACCTCCTCCAAGGTGCTGCCTTTTAGAAAGGCTTCAAACACAGATGACTGGAATATCTTCACCAGCTGCAGTTCTCCCCGGCGTTTCACCTCAAACCCCTTCAGCTCAGCCAGGGACCCATCCTCATTGAACACAGCATACCTAGGACAGAGTGTGAATAAACCTGGCCTACACCAAGGGATGTGTCCCCCAGGGTGCCCTGGTGTGCCTCCTGCCAGGGTACTTCTCCCTATGCCTTTGTGCCACTATCCAGTATGTTCAAAGGAGCCACAGCAGCACCTGGATGTAAGTACCAATAGCTTCCCTAGCAACCATTTTACCTTGGTCTGGAAAAGGACATCAACTCTTGCCCCAGCTCATCCACACTGACTCATCGAACTACAGCAGAAGGGACCTCAAAGATTATCCAGTCCCGTGCCCCTGCCATGGGCAGGGACACCTTCCACTAGATCAGCTTGTTCCAAGCCCTGTCCATCCTGGCCGAGACACCTTGGGGCAGCCACAGCTTCTCTGGGTAACCTGTGCCAGGGTCTCACCACCCTCACAGCCAAGAATTCCTTCCCACTATCTCATCTAACCCTGCCCTCTGGCAGTGGGAAGCCATTCCCTGTGTCCTGTCCCTCCATCTCTTGTCCAGAGTCCCCCTCCAACTCTCCTGGAGCCCCTTTAGGCCCTGGGAGAGACTCTGAGGTCTCCCTGCAGCCTTGTCTTCTCTAGGTAAACATCCAAACACCTCCAGCTCTCCCAGCCTGGCTCCAGAGCAGAGGGGCTCCACCCCTTGGAGCATCTCCATGGCCTCCTCTGGACTCAATCCAGCAGCTCCATGTTTTTTTGTGCTGAGCACGCCAAACCTTGATGCAGCACTGAGGGTGAGGAGTGACCTTAATTGGTGAAGGATGACCTTAACTGCGTGTAAGAAAGGGCGGGAGATGAGAGCCCAAGAGGGGAAATGAAGATATTAGGAAGAGATTTAGAAAGAAGAAAACTGTCAACTCAAATGCTGGCAGAGTGGTTGACAGGAAACTGGGTGCAGCCATGACACACCTAAGGGAACATCCCCTTCCTCTTGCCTTTTCTCTTGCATTGTTTTGCCTTTCACAGCCCCGAAAACTATCTGTATGTCTCAAAAAAACCCCAAACCACCACTGTAGGAATGATCAGTGAGGAGAGGGGATACTAAAACCTGCTTGGCCAACCCTTCTCCCACCTGCCTACATTCCCATCAGCACAACCTTTCCTTCCTCCACTGACCATGGTGCCTGCAGCCACCTCCAGGCTTGGAGAGTGACCAGGAAATAAATGCTCTAAGATCCCTAAACTGTAGGAATCCAGAGGCCCTGAGGGGAGTCCTACAAGCACAGCCCACTCAGAGCTGAGCAACACTTTGACTCCTGCAGAGGGGTATGAATGCCTGGAGAGGGGCACTGGCAGGGAATGGCGAGTGCTGAACCTCATCCTGTCAGGGATTAAGCACAAAAAAGTCCAGAATTCTGAGGACAGAGGGTACTAGGGAAAGCAACAGCATGGTTTGGAGTCAGCCTGTGGGCTGCCACCCAAAATAATGGATGCTACTGCTCTAGCTCACTCACTCTTGGTTAGGAGGTGGTCGTTGAGAAATCAGTGAAGTTTGGGTACAATTGTGCTGTAACGTGACAGTAATGGCAGAACCTGTCCTACTTACAGATGGAGAGAGAAGGGGAAACACACAGGAGTAGTGTTACTGGAAGTCTATGAACTCTTGCGAGATAGGAAGGCAAGAACTGCTGAGTTTAAACAGATAAGATTGAATACAAGCAGTATTAGATATCTCAGAAGGGAAGTCAGCATTCTCCTGCGCACCTCAGAGCCAAACAGGGCAATGTTTGGTCACTAGGCTGAAGAAATGTAATTTTGCTGTTATATGCTAAAATTTACTGCCATAGTAGCTGAATTCAAAGATGATCTGATGTAAAGAACTTGTTATTTAAAGCCAGTGAGTCAAATGCTGCTGGCTCTGAAGGCAAGGACCAACATGCCCCACATGCACAAAGGCAACAAGATCCTTAGTCTGTTAATTCAGGGAAATAGACAATATTTCAAGCTTTGAAATCTCACCTTTTCTTCAGCTTCTTGCCCTCTTCTTTGGAGGCTGGAAGGATCATGGCCAGGTATGGACCATCCACTTCAAAAAAGATGCTGTTCTCTGAGCGTGTGATATAGGTGAGTGAGGCTGGATCCTGCAGTTCCTGGTACTGGTCATTTGTGAAGCCTTCCTGTGGCACAGCCCCAGGAGAACAGTTTCAATCCACAGCTGTCTGGTCACTCCAGGGGATGCCCCTAGGACACACCCTGCCCAAAGGAACACCTCAGCACCCCTCTGGGATCTACAGCACAATTAGGATTCAAAAGTCAAAACACCTGTCCTGCCTGTTGAGAAGAAAAAGGCTTTGGACCCTAAAATTACATTTTCTTTTTTTTACAGAGCCTGGAGTAAGCAGAGGATAGGTTTAGACCTTCCACTGGACTCCCTACCATCACAGGTAAGCATGCACCTAAGCTGGCCTTTTACAGACCCCCCTCTCTGATGGGGGATATTGAGACTCCTTCTCCATTCAGATGCTCTCCAGAGCCATCACCCCTGACATCTCACCCACTATACAGGGAGTGAAGATGGAAGAGGTGCTCTCCCTACTCATCAGCTCTCTATCTCCTTTTCCCAGGCTGCAGAGGACAGGTGCCAGACTCACCTTCACCAGGATGTTCAGCA